>NC_081425.1:18764108-18926733 GCF_949786415.1 Peromyscus eremicus | reverse complement strand
GCTTCTTGTGATGCCCTGAGACAGAACCAAGAAGTTTCAGCTTTTCCCAAGATTCCACAGAAGCAAAGTCTTGTGGCAAAACTGAACCAGAAAAGGAATTCCAGCAGCCTGCTCTGTTTTAATTCTCCCTGATACATTTTTTTCCCAATATAATGTACACAAAAGGTAAAAGTCAAAAGGAAATGAAAAAGAAAAGCAGGAATCAATTTTGTTCACCAGTTTGATACTTCAGCAAAAAACAAAAACAAAATGGTAAATTTACAATGAAAGCTATAATTCCATCAACACCTTTCTCTTGCCGTAAGCTAGAAGAACAATACTAATCAAACTCTAGCAAATTACAAAGCCTTGTAGAGCTGGGAGAAAAATTAGAAAAAGACAATGGAGGAGCTGGGAACCAGGTCAGGCAGGAAAGTGCAGGTCTTGCAAGCATGAGAACCTAAGTTTGACCCCCAAAACCCACATTAGGGAGAAAGGCACACACAGCACATACTTATAATCCAGGGCAGGGTAGGTAGAGACAATCAGGTTCCTGAGGCTCTCTGAATGGCCAGCCTTCCTTTCTTGCCTTACCGGGTTCAGGATCAGTGAGAGCCTTTGTCTCAAAACAAACAAAGGTGGACAGTGATGCTACTGCTACACCTGAGATGAGGCTGCCTTTGGCTGACATTTTGCATGTGCACAAACATGCACACGTACACACACACACACACACACACACACACACACACACACACACACAGAGTAGCGAAAGAGACAAAGATTAGGATACATTTTTTTTTAAAAAAAAAAAAACAACTTTATTCTTGTCCTCCATTCAGGGTGCCTTGTGTGCAGCAGCACGCTTTTGGGTTACCCCACATTCCTGCAGGAAGCTACTGTTTGCCCTGTGCCCTCTTGAGCTCTTTCCAGCTTCATCCTCTTCTTGGTAGACATTAGATCATACAGTCAATTGGAACTTTACAATGGATGTTATATATATTTGCCCTGTCTTGCTAAGTGAGGCAAGGGCAAGGAAATGATATGCTATTATCATTCCTATATATCTTTTTTTAAAGATTTATTTATTTATTATGTATACAGCATGTATGACCAGAAGAGGGCACCAGACCTTATTACAGATGGTGGTGAGCCACCATGTGGTTGCTGGGAATTGAACTCAGGACCTCTGGAAGGGCAGTCAGTGCTCTTAACCTCTAAGTCATCTCTCCAGCGCCCATACATTTAAAGGATACATTTAAAGGAACACTGTGGAGGAACCTGGTGATTCTCTATTGTTTGCTCTATTGTGGTATTGAATATTTGGGAGAATTCATTTCATAATAATATATTAATGATGTACTTATAACACACATTTTTTCTGTATGTATATTGAGAAATTGTTTTCTAATCATAAAAATAAATTAAATTCCATATTCTGTGACCAGGGATAAGGTTTCTCGAGTGCAAGCATGACATGAGTCCCTGACTTGATTGAGGTCTCACCAACACACTAGCTGAAGTTTCACGATTAGAGAGTTGGCCCTTCAGGCCCCATGCCAACCAGTCAGTGGCCAACACAAAATGAACTCAACAGTGCTTTTGGAGTTTTATTTATTTGTTTTTTTTTTATTTTTGGCTCATAATGCTTTGTTTGGATTTTTTTAACCTTACTAGTCTTTTGCTTGTATGATATAGTTTCCAATTTTGTATTTTTATGGTGTGTGTGTGTGTGTGTGTGTGTGTGTGTGTGTGTGTGTTACCAGAGCATTTTCTTTGTTGCTTGTTTGGGGGATTTTTTTATATTTTTTCTAAAGTTTGTTTATGAAAGAAAAAGAGAGAGGAGGGAGGGAAGGAAGAAAGAAAGAAAGGTAGGCATGTAATTGGGTGGGTGAGGAGATGGGAAGGATCTGGGAGGAGATCAGGGAGGAGAAACTGTGATGATAATATATTGTAAAAAATATAATTCTCAATTTAAAAAATCTTGAATGAAAGAAAGAAGAAAAAAGAAAGAAAGAATAAACAAATGAATGAAAGAAAGAAAGGCACAGGCTGAGAAGTCAGTGCTTCCTCTAGAATTATTTTAAATAAGAGAAATAAATGTCTATTTTACTTGAAAGAAGAATGAAAGAACAAAAGAAGAAAGAAAGAAAGAAAGAAAGAAGAAAAGAAAGAAAGAAAGAAGAAAAGAAAGAAAGAAAGAAAGAAAGAAAGAAAGAAAGAAAGAAAGAAAGAAAGAAAGAAAGAAAAGAGAAGAAAGAAAGGAGGGGAGGGAAGGAGAGGGGAAGGAAGGGAAGGGAAGGGAAGGGAAGGGAAGGGAAGGGAAGGGAAGGGAAGGGAAGGGAAGGGAAGGGAAGGGAAGGGAAGGGAAGATGAGGGAAGGGAAGGGGAGTTCCTGTAATGTACAAAGCTGGACAGGAAGTATGTATCAGGTTACTTGGGGCTAGTTCACCTCAGAGTGGAAATATTAAGCACAAGAACTCTGGAGTCACAATGCCACCAAGCCCATCTTCAGCTTCTTTTCCTATGGGCTATTCCACTTACTTTTGATATATAACCAATAAACCCAAAAATCAGAGACTCCAAGCAACACCATTGCATTTTGCTCTCAAATTCTGTAGGTCAGGCCTTTATGGACATGTTCATTTTGTGATACTTTTGTCCATATTTATGTATTTATTCATTTGGGGTTGGTACACACATACCACAGTGCACAATACACACGGAGTTCAGAGAACATCTTATGGGAATATGTTCTATTCTTCCACCCTGTGGAGCCCAGGAATAGAACTCAGGTCATCAGGCTTATCAGCAAGTGCCTTTACCCACTGAGCCATTTTGCTGGTCTTCATAATACTTCTGTGTCTGGCACTTACAAAGGTTCACTCAGTGAGTTTCAGCTACAAGGTGGCCCAGTCTGGAGCATCTAACACCACTTCACTTGCATCTGCATGTTTAACACTAGAAATTAAATGGAAGGGTATGGCTGCTAGCCAGAGCATGGAACATGACTCCCTGTGGCTCAGCTTCTGCACAACACAATGGCCTCAAGGTAATTTATCTTCTCTCTTATCAATTGTCTGGGCACAAATGTTCCAACGATCAGAGTAGAAGTCACAGTGCCCTCTATATCTAGAAAAAGTCCCATCAGACAGATTGTTGGGTGAAGGTACCATTAATTCACCCCGGTTAAAAAGGAAGGGACATATACCTGAGCCCTTAACAAAAGACTGGTGGGGTCCAACTGAGAACATGCCAGAGCTGTGTGGTGCCTTCTATAGAAATTACCTCTTCTTTCATTACCTTTGAGACCCTAGTCTGTCTGTCTGTCTGTCTGTCTGTCTGTCTCTCTCTCTCTCTCTCTCTCTCTCTCTCTCGTGTGTGTGTGTGTGTGTGTGTGTGTGTGTGTGTGTGTGTGTGTGTTTACACTAAAGAATAAAACCAATGCCATAAACATGCTATGCAAGTGCTGTACTGACCAATACCTTCAATTCCGGTTGACCCTTTTAAACTCATGAAAACTTAATTATTTTATTTGAAAGAATAGTGATAAATATAACAGCCACTCGTGGACTATTTTAAGGAATGGTGATAAGACAACACATGCTTGGTACATTGTCAAGTTGTAGGAACAGGTAGAGCAGCATGTTCTTCTTCATCCCTATTATGACGGCAAATGCTGAGAAAAAGTAGAACATAAAGATGCCTCCAAGAAGATGTGGAGAGAATGATGCAGAGACAACGGGGGTGGGGGCATCCCAAGATGGCAGTGTGCCACTGCGATCCATGTTGGCCAATGGCTAAATGGAAGCATTCTCAGATGCTCAATTTTCCCTAGGATTGGCCTTGGTATTTTGTCAAGCAAGCCAAGGGAGATGACTTGTTTATAAAAGTCACTTTCATTAGAAACATCAGATTGTCTTCATTCTAGGGTTACTGAGTAAAAATAAAAGAGGGACCCCACTTTTGACACATCCTGATTCTGTCTGCAAAGAGTAATCTTTCTTGAGTCTCTAAACAAATGAACAGCAGCCTTTCTGGGCCATGGCGGTGCCTTGGGATTTAGCACAGAGATGGAAGTATGTAACAAACTTTAAGTGAAATAAATGGATCTCATCCAAACAACTCCCCAGTGGGCAGGTAGAGGGGATCTGTATTACAGGATGCTTTATTAATACTTGATGGAAAGAGCCTAAACCCCTCTGCCACTTGGCAGTTTTGAAATAAACCTTTGTATAAAACTGTGAACACAGGAAGCTATGTAAATTAACACTTGGCTTAGTCCTAAAGCAATATTTTCTACTGTAAAACCATTTTAGCAAACCTCAGTTGACAACCATTCAAATGATGTTTTTGTACCATTTTTAATTGAAAAAATACAGAAATGCAAGAAAGACAAGGTGTTTAATAAACAATACTGAACGTTCGCTACCCAGAATTAATGTCAATTACTGAATACCTACTAGATATTAAATTAGCATTATATGGAAAGCATAATATGTCAGCCACCTCTTAATGAATACAAATTCATGCATTTCAAAAGTCATGTTGATTTTACTTTACATAGAAGGAGTTGATTAAAGACTTTGACTTTGAGCTTTTAATTGAGCGAACATAAAAAAGCCTACAAATATGTACATATTTTCTAACATGGGCATGGGCCCTGATAGGCACAGAGGGATATACACAGTTAAATAGGAGCCGATTGCTATTGTCTTGAGTGCCATCATCTTGTGGAACAGACAAAAGTATACATCAATAACTCTATTATGAAGCTCATAAAGATCAAATATCATAATAGAGATGAAACATCATTCTTTGGGGATGTTTGGAACAGACTGATTCAGCACAAGAGTATAGTGAACATAAAAGGTTTCTTGAAGAAGTGGGATTAGTATAGGGGCCTTAAATAATGGGTAGAAAACACATTGAAAAGTCTAATACCAGCCAAATAGAAACAACAAATGAAGGGTTACTCTAGAAGCAGGCAGATATGAAAAATATTTTAGGAAGAGGCAAATGATTACAGTGTGAGACCCATGAAGCCAAGCACTCCCTTTACACATTTCCAGAATCCTGCTAGAAATTCTAGAAACTTATTAAATGTTAAATAAGTGAAAATTTGGTTGTATTCAGCTGCATTGTGCAATGGGTACAAAATTAAAATGTTTAGTTATGAGAAAAAAAGCAATATTTCATATCAATATCAAATTCTGCCAAAATTGCAATAAATTGTTAAATTTACACACCATTGTGGCAACAATACTTAGTGAAACTCATGGAAATCTTAATATGCCATACAAAAAGCCATGAAAACTAAGCCCTTATTCATGGAGCTTGATGTATTAAAAGCTCAAAAGAGATGAAATGTACAGATTTAAAGAGATTAATTTCAATGTATTTGTAATAGTGAAAATCCAGGAAAGAATTTAGCACATGGTTACTGAGTGACTTTCTATACTGCTCACCATAACAGTTAAGAAAGCCAAGAAGATATGGGTACTGTCATTACCAACTCGCCCAAGACAGAATTTACTGCTCTTATAGAAACAGTAAGTTTCATGAAGCTTTATAATAACAACAAAACAGAACCCACAGTACTTACACAAACAGAAAAGAGACAGGAACAAAAGGTTAGCACTATAGGACATAGAGCACAGAGAAAATAAGAGAGAAATGTAGGAACAAAGTATTTACAAGGACCCAGAAAACAAGTAGGCAATAAGTAAGTACATATGCATCAATAACACATTTGAATTATATTTATTAAACTCTCCTATCAAAAGACATAAAGTGACTGAAGGTCATTCTGCTTCAACTATGTGCTTGCCTATATGAGACCTATCTGAGCTTTAAAAACACAAGTTAGATGAAAGGAAGAGGTTAGAACAGTGGTTCTCAATCTATGGGTCATAACCCCCTTGGAGGTTGCATATTAGATATCCTGCATATCAGACATTTACATTATGGTTCATAAGAGTAGGAAAATTACAGTTATGAAATAGCAATGAAATAACTTTATGGTTCAGGGGAGTAATCACAACATGAGGAACTGTATTCAAGGGCCACAGCATTAGGAAGGTTGAGAACTACTGGGTTAGAAGGTGTCCTACACAACTACTATTTAAGAGAAGAGGGTAGTTGCCACCAGAGGAGAAAGGTAGTCATCGACCCAGCTGCAAACCTCTTGATCTACAATGGTGGCCTGCCTGCATGACGTGCTAGTACAATAGAGTCACAAGTGTTGTGGGAGTAACCAACCACTATCTGATTGGATTTAAGGCCCACCCCATGAGATTGAACCCATGTCTGACATGGCTCAGGTAGTCACGAACATAAGACTAGATAGGCCCTTGACATGGAGGGAAACCAAATATTATTGCTTTGCTAAGCCAATGTAGCAATCCCAATGATTCTTAAGGGCGTCTGCTATACCCATAGATCAGTGTCTTGCTCAGCCACCATCAGCAAAGCTTCCTCCTGCAGTATATTGGAACAAATACAGAGAATACGTACAAATGAACAATGTGCAGAGAGTGAGAGACATTAGCATACTTAGTCTCAAATAAAATATCTTCATCAAATCCTTCCCCTCAGGACTTAGGAAACTTTGTGGAAGAGGAGGTAGAAAGATTGTAAGAGCTGGTGGGGGATGGAGGGCACCAAGGAAAGAAGGCACTCTAGAAACAACTGAACCAATGCACATATGAGCTCAAAGAGACTGTGGCTGCATGTACAGGCCCTGCACAGTCAGTCAGATATGGTCCCAGCATTGAGAGGGGAATGGACACAACCCCACCTGCAACCTAGAAGCTACATCCAATTGACTACTGCTTGCAAAGGAAAAATTCGTTTTCTCTGACATAGTCTCGCTAAGCATACAAACCACACTTAAGGACAGACTCCATGCCCAGCCAACACAAAATGAACTCAATGGAATTTTTGGAGGTGTTTTGGCTTGGTTTGGTTTTTTGTTTGTTTTACCTTACAGGCCTTTTTCATATATATTACAGTTTCTGATCTTATGTTAAGTGGGGTAATCCAGACCCAGACCTGAAAGACCAGTGCCACATATTCCCTTTCATTTGTGGTTTCTACCTTCAAATTTTCAGATTTGAGTAACCATAAAAACCTAAGAAAGTAAAAGGGGATCATGAGGATTGGTGGAAGGAACTCTAAAGAGGAAAATAGCAGGATACAGATGACATGAAGAGGGAAATGGGAAAGATAGAAGCTGACTTTAAAATTAGAGAGTGGGAGCAAGAGCAGAGGAGGGATCAATAACACTAAGTATGTTTGAAAAGCCATGGGAAATCACATTATTGTATATTTATCTAAAGTGATATAGAATACACATACACATTATATATACACATACACTATATATAATTATATATATAATTTAAATGAATTTATGCCATTTGGGATAATAATGCTTCCCCCAAGAGCCATAGATGATTTAATAAAAACTTCAATACCCAAGCATGAGAAACATCCTTTTTAATTGTTGGCCAATAGAGTTCAGATACTGGCAAAACAATATAGCAATTGCTGTTGCCCTTCACTCTTCCAGAGCTTGAAGTCGAGTCCCTGTTGCTGAAGACACCAGGCACTTTGGACACAGGATTTGAGCTGGATCTTGCCCCAAATCATCCTCCCTGAAGATTAACTTGCATAGTACTAGAAGATGTTATACAAGATGCCATTCAAGGAAAGCAATTAATAGTCCTACTCAGCTGTGATGCCTGTTAAACACAGCAATGATCACCGTGGCAAGATCCTTAAGGTTGAAATAGTGGCACTTATATCTTGGCAGTAGCCAACAACATATGTCTAATTGAACTTAAGGCCCACTCAGTATGAGGGAAATCATGCCTGGTACTAGAAACCTAGACAACTACCCATGACTAGTAAGGTTATGTGTCTTAGAGGAGAACTCTGAACTACCACTTTCCTAAATCAATATAATTTCTAACTGCATTCTAAATACTTATCCTTATATCTCCAGATGGTGTAGTTCTCACCCCCCCATCAAAGAAGCTTCTTTTTACAACAGATGGAAACTACTATAGACCACACCTGTTCAAAATGAAGAGAACAATTGGCCATGAAGTGTCCAATCCCTATTGGTACATCTACAATACTCTCCCTACACCTAAGGCTCAGGGAACATCAAGGAAAAAGGGGCAGAAAGATTATAAAAGCCAGTGGACCAGGAAATTGGCTGTGAGATTCTGTCCTGTAGATATGACAAGGAAGCTGCACTCATGACACCTCAACAGTATGGTTGCCTACACAAGATCTGAACAATACCAGTGGAAATGCCAACATGGATGGGGGAAATGTTATGGTGCCACAACCCTTAAATAAAGAGGTACAAGAAATTAACAACTACCAAGAAAGGCAGAATTAGCTTTCTACTGTTATGAGCCCCCTAAATGGTTATCCAACACCAAATGATGAGCCATAAAAACATAAATACATAAGCAACACTAAAAGTAATCAGCAGATTGTATTGACATACTTCTCTCTTTCTCTCTCTCTCTCTCTCTCTCTCTCTCTCTCTCTCTCTCTCTCTCTCTCTCTCTGTGTGTGTGTGTGTGTGTGTGTGTGTGTGTGTGTGTGTGTGTGTAACAAAAACAGTTAAAGGAAACAGGCTACAGATTTGAAAAAGAGCAGGGGCGGTATGGAAGAGGCTAAAGGGGGAAAGGTGAGAAAATGATGTAATTAGATTTTCTATAAATAAATAGTCCACAAAGAATGATTCAGTGATCAGAAAAGAAGTCAACCAAAAGGAGAATAAAAAAGTATTTTTAAAAGTCAATAAAATAAAGAGTTGGCTTTTTAAAAAGTAAATAATCAAAAGTGACCAACCATAGCTAAATTAACAAATAAAAAGGCACAGAACACAAAATAAAAATGGAAGAAAACACATTAAAAAAGACTCCTCAGGAATGAAAAGTGGATTATAAGACTATTCTGAACAATTGAAAGGCAAAATAACTTAGAAGAAATGGATAAACACATAGAAAAATATTACTTACAAAGATTGAATTAAAGTAAATACAAAGCTTGAATAGACAAAAAATAGAGTTTAAAGTAGTAATTGAAAGTCTTTCAGCAATTGAGTGTAAGGATTCATACTTATATTCTCAACAATTGGCAGACTGAGACTGAGGCAGGAGGATTGCCATGAGTCTAATGCCAGCCTACACCACATAGTGAATTCCAGCCCAGCCTGTGCTATAGAGTGACACCCTGGCTCAGCACACATTACACACACACACACACACACACACACACACACACACACACACACACGTACCTGCACACACACAGCAAAGCAAAACAAAAACAAAACAAAAAATTTAAAACTTGCAATAAAAATTAAGCAAGACCATGTGGTTTTAAGGCTGAGTTCAGCAAAATATCAAAGAATTGTTTTCAATACTCCATGCTTTATCCCAGATAATAGGACTAAAAAAACTATATCTAGACATACCCTCACAAAAGAGCTAACAACACTGCAGTAAAATAAAGCTTCAGTCAATCTCAAATGACCATTGGTGCAAAAAACAAGGTCCATAACACATCAAGTTGTGCAGTATGAACAAGTGAAATTTTTCCTGGCATGTAAGCCTATTTTAAAAGAAACAGCTCAATCAATACAATGCACTTTAACAGCAGAATGAAGACTAACACCACATAATCATCTCAGTCAGTTCAGATAAAGCATTTCATAAAAATTCTTGATTGTTTAGGAATAGATGAAAATTCCTTAATATAACAAAGGTCATATATGGGAAAACTCAGAACTAATACTTCAACCAATAAGGGAACAGCTCAAACATTTACCACTAAAACAAGGAACCAAGTAAGGAATGCCTTCTCTTGACACTTCTAGTCAATAACTCTGGAAGTACTAAATATATATATATATATATATGTGTGTGTGTGTGTGTGTATTATATCATATATATACGTCTATGATATATATATCTATATATAGATATATATAGATATATATATATGGCAAAAAAAGAGAAAGATACCACAGTGGAAAGGAAGAAGTAAAACTGCCCCCATTGTTGGTGAGATGATCTTATGTCTAGAAAAGCCCAAGGACTTCACCCAAAATTAGTATAATTGATGAACAAATTCTATCATGTCACAGATTGCAAAGTCAATATGCAAAAGCCAGGACAGTTTCTACATACTGTTATACAAAAAAAGTCAAAGAAAATAATCTTATTTATAATAGCTTACTTAGGAGTGAGTGTGACCAGGAAATAAGAGACACATATACTTATAACTATAAAACATAGTTGACAGAAATGAGTAAATTATAAAGACATCTATGTTTACATACAAGAAGAACTAATACTATTGTAATGTCCATTCTACTAATAGTGACCTACAGATGTAGTACATCCTCAATTCCTAATGCTATCTTTCACAGCAGACAAAATTTATATGGAATCATAAAAACCACATAACAGCCTAACCAATG
This sequence comes from Peromyscus eremicus, assembly GCF_949786415.1. NCBI lineage: Eukaryota > Metazoa > Chordata > Mammalia > Rodentia > Cricetidae > Peromyscus > Peromyscus eremicus. The sequence continues at coordinate 18,916,244 of NC_081425.1, read as the reverse complement.
TGAGCAAAAGAAAATGAAACAAAAACAAACAAAAGTCACCCGAACATCATAGTATTTCATTTCAAAATATACTGTAAGGCTATTATAATTAAAACAGAATGGTACTGGTATGAGATATGCTGAGGTATATATATGAGGTATCAGATATTCTGATCAATGTAATGAGACACAAAACACAGAAGACCTTGGTATTTACTGCCAATTATTTTTAACAATGATGTCAAAAGTATACATTGGAAAAGGACAAGTTCTTCAATAAATAGTATTGGGGAAACTGTATACACACATCAGAAGAATAAAACTGTACCTTTATTTCAAACCATAAACAAAAATAAAGTGGCTTAAAAATGAAAAGCTTACATTTAAGATCCGAAAGCATAAAGATATTGAAAGAATAGTTGGCAAAAAAGATCTCAATTATATTGTGTGGGAAATGGTTTTTTAGATAACACTCTAAAAGTATAGTCAACATAAAAAGACAAATGGGATTTCATCAAACTAAGAAGTCTCCATACATCAAAGGAAACAACAGATGAAGGAGAGAGTCATGAACGGGGAGAGAATCTTTGATAACTATTTATCTGTCTCAAATTCAAGTGATTCAACAACAAGAAGAAAAATTAATGAACAACCTAGTTGAAAAATGAACAAAGACTTGAGCGGCCATGTTTCAAAGACAGACACGTGGTCCAGGTGCAGTGGTGCCCGCATGTGCTCCGAGTACAAAGAAGCCTGAGGAAGAATCGTTGAAGCCATTGGGTTCTATAAACTGTATTCTAGGCCATCCTGGGCTGCATAGCAAGACACAGTTTCACAAAACAAAAAGGAGAAAAGAAAAAAGATACATAAATGACCAACAGACATATAAAAAATAATCAGAATCACTTACCAGGAAAATGCAAATTAAAATGATAAGGTGGTAGGAACACAGTCTTGTTAGAATCAGTATAAACAGTTTTTGTAAGTACTGGTGAGGATGTAAGGAAAGCGGGAATCTAATGTAAGGCTGGAAATGTAAATCAGTACAGGACTTAAAAAACAGTATTAGAAATTCCTAAAAACAACAAGGATAGAATTTCCACATGGTCCTGCACTCTCAAATCAGGCTTACTATATATACAGAAAGAGATAGAAAAATTGAAACTGATGTGTTAAAACATATCTGCCCTTTAATGTTCATTTTAATGTTATCTATAATAGACCAAGGTATGGAAGCAACGTAACTCTCTATGGAGGAACGAATAAATAAAGAACATATTATACTAAAACAAGTGGAGTATTATTCAGCCTTGGAAAGAAGGAGATCTTGCCATTTGCCATATAACAAGTAAGCCTGTGGATGTTATTATGAAAATGGAAATAATCCACACACAAAAAGCAAACTCTTAAATGGTATCATTTGTACATGGAATTGTTTTTCATAAAAAATCAAATGCAGGAGGCTGGAGATGGTCCTTGCTGCTCTTGCAGAGGACCAGAATTATATTCTCAGCACTCACATCTAAGGGGTTCACAACCTCCAGTTCCAGGAGATGTTGTCCTCCTCTGGCTCTGCACACACATGGTACATGTACATATGAGGCACACAATGAAAAACAAACAAACAATCAAACAAAAACGGTAAACAAGTCAACTATGCAGAGATAGAAAATTAAACAGTGGTTACTGGGTGTGAGGGTGGGGGAAGGGAATGGAGCAAGATGGGGTCAAGGGTACAAAGTATCACGATGGTTAATCTTGGCTCACTAAACAGAGCAGGCAGGCTGGCGGTGGTGGCGCACACCTTTAATCCCAGCACTTGGGAGGCAGAGCCAGGCGGATCTCTGTGAGTTCCAGGCCAGCCTGGTCTACAGAGTGAGATCCAGGAAAGGCGCAAAGCTACACAGAGAAACCTTGTCTCGAAAAACCAGAAAAAAAAAAAAAAAGCAGCAGGCAAGCTGCATTCCTCCATGGCTTCTACCCCAACTTCCTGCTTGAGTTTCCTCAAGGATGGATGGTAAACTGTAAGCTGAGACAAGTGATCTCTGCTGAGCTGCTTTTGGTCAAATTGTCTTGTCAAAGCAACAGAAAGGAACTAGGAAAATAACCAAGTCCAGAACTGTAATGTAGACCGTTTAGACTGTAGTTCATACATTGCATTGAATTAAAGATTTTTGAAAAGAAGCATATTTTACCTGCTCTTCTAAAATATTATGTGAGCTGGAAAGATGTCAACTTGCTTCACTTTTAAAGCAAATGTTATGTATGCCACTCAGCCTGTGGTAAGCCTCACATACAGTTATTTTTTTTTTAAATTTTCAACAGAATTAGTTACTTTTATGAAAGGCTGCTGTAAGCCTTCCATGAACTACCCACTCCTTTAAACTCACGGCCAAGACTCCACACTCCAGAAGCCATTTTGCATTACTTGCGGAGTTTTCCTTCTTCAAGACCTTCCCCCTCAGAAGGCACCAATTCCAGCTGGTTTTTTGGTTCAATTCCCTGCACTCAAAAAGGGTATATCATAAACACATGTTAAGACAGATGTGTTTGGCCATGGTTAATCACATCATCATGAAGAAGTAACATTAAAACTTGGCCTCTTGCATAGCTTACTTAGTTCTAAATTGATGTCTTGTTTACATGAATGTTGAAAGACTTTCAGTTACTGAGAAGGCGTTATCATGAGCAGAAGCGGCTGATTTTTATACCAGTCGTGATAGAAATGAATAAATAGAATCTAAAGGGACTTCCATGATTTCCTTAGGTTTTACTACTTTTCAAAACTAGTGTCTATTATTAAAGTGACTCATGAAATAAATAATCTGAAACTTTGCATCTCCCCCGCCCCCTTTTCTCTGTCGTCTCTGGCTCTTTCTCCTGCTGGCTCGCTCTCTTTCCTACCCTCTCATTTTGCCCTTTAAAAGTATTCCCTTAAAGAAATTCCTTTTTTCCCCCTGTCCTGTGTAGGATACCCTGTGAGCTCACCCGCTTTCTAGGCTATAATTCTCAAGTGGTTTTGGATGTATGTGATATTCGCTAATCCTAATTGGTTGTGTAGCAGGCGCCAGCAGCCTATACAGGATTAAGCCACTTGGACAGCACCTATTTTCTGTATGTAAATCAGACAGAAACAAATGTTTGGCCCCAGCTGGGCAAAACGTCCCATTTAGAATTCTTTTCCTCTTCTTTGTTCTTTGATGTTCTGCAAATGAGCTTTAGAACTCCACTCTTCACACAATTCAATTTTACAGACCCATTATCTGAGATATAATGTGGAGGTTAAATATATCAGGGCAGCCATTATGTGAAAATAATTAACAGTAATGAATAATGCACTAATTCCACTGATGAGAGATGGTTATATGTGTAATGAAGTGTTGGGGCAGCCCTGACAAATGAAATTAAAATATTTAAACACTGTTTTATGATATTACTTTGCTCATATAATTTCCTTTACCTACAATGAACCACTTGGATTATCGTCATTATCTTGACAGCTCTGAAGGATGAAATACTGCGGGTTAATGTGACAGCGATTAGTCAGAGGGAAAATCCATCACCCCTGGCAGAACAGGCTGAGGCAGAATAAGGCCCCTGCACTGTCCTGTTTCCAGCCCGAGAAGAATGATACTATCAACATCACTTCAATATTAAATGGATAGAATTATCTTGTCATTCAGTTACAGCCTCTGAAGAACTACCTATTTGTACCTGCAAAGGAAAGGTCAGCCTTTCTTAATCACCCATAAAAATATGTTGATGGATCCCTCGTATCAATAATAGTGACAGGAACAGAGACAGCAAAGGCACAAAACAATTTAAAAGCAAGAAGTCCCTCGAAGTCTTTACAGATTCCCCCTTCCCCTGTAATTTCTGCTTAAATTAAAACAGAATGTGAAGGTTCCATCTGAAGAGGAAGTCACTACCTCACTCATGTTATTCTGCAATCAGTACATCAAATTCTGCCTATGAAAGTACATTCTGCTTTGTTGGACTTTATAAATATGATTCTTAAAATAATTACTCCTCCCTCCCAAAATGCCACACGTGTGAACCTTAAAGGTCTCGTGGTGCAGCAATCTAGCTGTCTATTAAAGCTGATACAAAATGAACTTTTTTTTTTGTTTTTTTTTGTTTTTTGTTTTTTTTTGTTTTTTGAGACAGGGTTTCTCTGTGTAGCTTTGCGCCTTTCCTGGGACTCACTTGGTAGCCCAGGCTGGCCTCGAACTCACAGAGATCCACCTGGCTCTGCCTCCCGAGTGCTGGGATTAAAGGCATGCGCCACCACCGCCCGGCCCAAAATGAACTTTAAAATACGTGATGGGAGACTAATTCATTGATAACTTGAACAGAAGCGATTACATCACCAAGATCCATTCGCATGGTCCTATTCTAGTTTGTACACTGACAGGAGAGTTATTGCTTCCAGAAATTTTCTAAAAGGTATAAAATATATTTTCAAGTAGCTTAAAACTCTAGTTTTAAGAAATTCTTATTTTGCTTTAAAATAAGAATTTGTGAGTGAAGAAGCTGCAGTTAGAACAAGTTTCCAGAGAATTTTGTCCCAACGTTTTCTCTGCTGCTGATGGCTGTCCATGATTTGCTCCTAAGAAAGTGAAACAATGGAGATGATCATCTGAGAATAAGGCTAAAGGTCAGCTCCACCTTCTTTAACTAATTACAACATCTTGGGAATCGTCCTACCAAACAAGGAATCATCATTTATATTGCAAAATGCAGCACGTTTCATTGGCTAATATTGAAAGCTGAGTTTGAACATCCCTTTTATTTAGAATCAAAATCAATTTGCAGAACAGTAAAAACGTCAGCTTTTCTGGTAAAACTTTCTGATCCTGTCCTGCTGTCCTTGGGATCCAGCAGCACATCAGCCTATCACATAGTAACAAATACTTTAACGTATGAAACACAAGGCTTAATGTCTCTTCTACTGTGTGGATATAGCAAGTGTGTGGTCACTCCTAATATCAATAAGACAAACACGCAGATATTAAGGAAGTCACTTAGAGACAGAAACAGTCGTTATTGTGGGGGAGACAAAGTGTTTGGAGAACGAAGCACCATACACTAAACCCTTTGGTAAAATGGTACTGGAGAATGAGTTAACACAGAGTGAAAGCAAGCACTAGCCATGTGGCATTACTGTACTCTTAACTGAGCTGTAGTTCAAAATAGCAATGCCCATTTTTTAAAGAGGAGTTTTGCTGTTGATAGATTTATGTGTATATCGAATTTAATTTATAACACCATTTTTGAATTCTAATTCATTATCAGCTACTCAGCAATCTTTAAGAAAAAGCTTAAAAATTAAATACACACTATGTAAAATAATCATCATTTACAAATTTCTAAAGTTCATGATGTGAGTTATATGTCTTTCTCAGTAGCAAAGAATCCCTGAAAATCATATAACCCTGCCTGTGCTTCTTGCATTCATCTGAAAAAAAAATTACAATTTACTTCAATTACCTGACAATGAAGTGCCTTGGCAATAAATCTAACATTAAAAAATCATTTCCAGCAAATTACTCCAATAAAATCAATGAAGGTCAGGCTCAGCTGTAGCAACAAATAAATGACATGCTATTGACAGGCTAGTGGACTTCACTGTCATTTATAAAGGTTAGGGGATAAATAATCTAACAGAAAGTTTACTAAACAAAAAAATGGAAACTAGTGAGATAAATCCAGGGGATAAGTTAGGCGTGAAGAGGCTTGACATGTTCCTGGCCTGGTCCCATGACAAAATTACTAGTTATTCTAATACTTGGCAGCACACATGTTTGACTGGGTCAATATTTATCTGCTTCAGGCTACTTCGTGATCTTTCTACCTTTTATATATTGAAGTCATGAAACAGATTTTCTGTTAATAGAAAATGAAGAATTGATAAAATTGAATAACAGTAGCCAGGTTAAAAGCAGTTTGACCCACTTCAAAATTCCAGTAACTGCATCTCTGAGAACAACAAATATTAAGGTAGAAAGGTTGTCGTTTCTCTACTAAAAAAGCAAACCTCTAATTTTGACTTTTTAAAACCAGATATAAATGTACATTTCAAACATTGGTATTTGGTTTAAAACTTTTGTTTGCACAAAAATTCTGTGAAACAGACCAGACCAAATCTATTAGGCTGTTCCTAGATAATGAATTCCCTCCTGTACATATCAGTAATGTGTGTGATGCATAAGCCACATTGTATTATCTGTCCAGATTTCTCAGAATTTACTTTACCTGGTAAAGCCTAAGGTTCTATGAATCACAATGGACTTTCAAATATAAAAGAAATAATAACATTTGGAAGAGATCCAGTCTTTCCAGTAACCTTGGCTTCATAGAATTTTCAAAAATGGAAAGAATCATAGATCACTGAATCTTGACCTCTTTGTTTTGCAGAGAAGGAAAAAGAACCAGAAAGAGAATCTTTGCCTGAGGAGTCTCAGACATATCTAGGTCAGAACTTGCCCCAAGTCACCTGATTCCCAGGGCAATGATCTAACCACACAGTCTCTTGATCTAAAATATTAATGGGGAAGAAATGGTAGTATCTATTTCCTACATACAAAGTAAGAATCGCTTTCTACTTTAAACTATAGGATCTGGTATCCTCAAATGTGCTCACAATTATCTGATCTCTTGGCTCAAAGAGCAAGGTTCAAGCTATTCAAATGAAAAACTTCCTCTCCTGCATAGAGTACATGAGTAACTTCAAAGCTTCTTGTCCTACTTCTCACATATGTTCCCAGACATACCCAAACCTCAAAAAAGAGTTGGGGGAGCACTTGCTGGAGAGATCGCTCAGCATTTAAGGGCACACATTTGCTTTTCCAGAGAACCCAAATTCAGTTCCCAAGCAATAATCACATCAAACTCCAGCTCCTGGGAATCTGGTACCCTCTTCTGGCTTCTGTATATAATTGTGTGCATGTGAGCGCGCACACACACATACACACTTTAAATTTTTTTAATATCCTGTAAAAAGGGGAAGGGATAAAAAGAGAGAAGGAAAAGGGAAGGAAGGAAGGCCAAATTAAATTTAGTCTTCACAGTTTACTTAACTTCTCTCTCTCTCTCTCTCTCTCTCTCTCTCTCTCTCTCTCTTTATTTTTAACAAAAACATAGCTAAATTCCCACAACAAAATACAAAAAAAAATGTGAGTTTTATGTGTAGTTGTCAATACCTTAAAAATATTCAATTTATTTTAGGAAAATGTTTTAATTGTGTAGTTTCTAAAAAAAATACTTAATCAGAAAAATAAGATTAAAGAAAATGACTTGATTTATTTGGGACAACATAAATGAAATATTTTTTGTGTTCTTTTCCTGGCTCTTCTCATGTTGAAAATTTAAAACCATGGACACTTTCTCAATGGCTAATAAAAAGAAAAGTATTCATAATTCAAGCATTAGTTCCCAACCCACTGCCTTATGCTACTAGGCCCCATATCATGAGCTATTCCATTTGTAAGCACAGTTTTAAAATAAAAATACTTTTATTCATAGAAGGCACAGTTTGTATTTTTTAGAGATGAAAATTATATTACTTTTATTCACAATGCCCCAATGAATTACAAGGATCATAGACTACCACCAATATACCAAAATACAAAGAAATTAGATTATGAAGTTTTGTATCAAGCATATATGTGCATACTAATGTATATACCAGAAGTATTTAAAATGAGGGCAGGTAATGTTCATCAAAGCTGAAGATACCTAAGATAGCTGATAATCAGGAGGTAACATCAACATACAGGAATGATGTAACTGAAGTTTTCTCCAGTCCCACTCAGGCCCGCAGCTGCTCAGACCCAAATAAACACACAGAGGCTTATATTAATTAAAACTGTATGGCCTAGTGATTCAGACTTCTTGCTAGCTAGATCTTACATCTTAAATTAACCCATTTCTATAAATCTATACCTTGCCACGTGGCTTGTGGCTTACCAGTATCTTTATATCTTGTTCTCATGGAGGTGGCTTGTGGTAGTATTGTGTTCCCCAAAATATTGTGTACCCTAATAAACTTATCTGGGGTCAGAAACAGAACAGCCACTAAATACAAAGGCTAGAAAATGGTGGCACTCACACCTTTAGTCCTAGCATTCCAGAGGCAGAAATCCATCTGTTCAAGGATACAGTCAAGCATGGTGAGTCACGCCTTTAATCCCAGAAAGTGAGGCTTTAATCCCAGGGAGTGATTTTAAATACCAGAAGTATTTAAAATGAGGGCAGGTAATATAAGGCGTGGTATACAAGACAGGTATATAAGGCGTGAGGATCAGAAACTAGAAGCATTTGGCTGGTTAAGCTTTCAGGCTTTTGAGCAGCAGTTCAGCTGAAATTCATTCTGGATGAGGACTCAGAGGCATCCAGTCAGAGGAAACAGGACCAGCTGAGGAACTGGTGAGATGAGGTTAGCTGTAGCTTGTTCTGTCTCTCTGATCTTCCAGCATTCACCCCAATAACTGGCTTCAGGTTTGATTTTATTAATAAGAACTTTTAAGATTCCTGCTACAGTGGCTGGCAGCATCTCTCTGTTCTGCCTTTCTCCTTCCCCCTCTCTAGTTAGAATGTCCCACCTAACCCTATTCTGCATCACCATTGGCCAACAGCTGGAAGGCATAGTTTGTAATACTCATCACTGATTAAGTATTCAGTCGGGGACCACTGACAAAAATTTCACTTAAGCAACTACTTGTTAAGAGAATTGACCCTAGGAATATGCCTAAGGAGCACTTTCCCACATACAGCCGAAGTGGCAGAGGGAATTTGCTTTTAAAATGAGCATTTCATTATTCATACCCCCAAAGTGGTACATCATCCATGTATCTGGACAACCTAACTTCTGAAAGTAAAGGCTCAGGGGAGTAGAAGATAAAATCTTGCTTTCGGTAGCCTTGTTAGTTCCACCTATAGGTGGAAATAAAAGCTGTTTTCTCACCTTTTTATTCCATTTGGATTTTATACAGATGAACAAGCTCAGATTCAGCAATACCAACATATTGGTGCCAAAAAGTACCGCAAGTTCTAGACAAGGTCCTGAAATCATCATAGATGGTTAGCTGCTCCCACTTTACCCCTGACAGACTGCTTCCAGATATTGTCTCCACACAAATGGGTTCATAACTCACTACTTCACAAAAAAAGTGTCCCAAGAAAACAGCCTCCAGTATCCTCTCCATTCACTCAGTCTGTCTTGTACATGTCTACAGGAAGACTCTGCTGCAGAGTAGGAACACCTTATTCTAGAACTGTGCATCTGCCTGCCGTGCTTCCAAACTCAGGGGATGCTTCCTTCTCTGCTTCTCTACAGAATCTGTTTTATGTCACCTGCCTTTTCTATACTCCAGGACCTGGCAGCTTCCTAAGACATCCGAACCACTACTCATTCGGCAGTCAACCCCCATAATGGAGAGCCCCAAGAGATACATCTTTTCCAGTTTTGGGATCACCCCTCTATTTGTCTGCCCAAATCCTACCCATTCTTCAAAACTATTGGAGTGGCTCTCTCTGTTTTCTGCCTCCAAGTGATTAATAACTTTTGCACTTGTTCAGTGTCGACTTTGTAAGTATCTACTATGTGAATGATACCAAGTCAGGTAGGAGCAGAGGAGATAAATAAATGTCTCTGTGAAGCAGGTGAGCTATGTCTTTGGAGATCTTTCTAGTATTTCTGGCATCAGAAAAGAGCCGCTAAAAGCCGTGGAGGCTCCAAAGAGATAGGAAGTCTGTTAGACGGAGAAAGTGGCACAACTTGGAAGTCAGCAGCAAACACTGTTTGAATATCAAGCTCCTTCCACACAGAAGATGCAGAAAATATCTTATTTCCACAAAAATGCTGCACTCAAATAGTTTTGGTTTGTCAGCAGAACAGTTTTTGTAAGCTCAGCCTAATTATAATAACTTTCCTGAAGAAGGGAAGACTGGGATACTGTTGACAACTGTGGTATGGAGCCTAGAGAGGACTTTCATTAAGCAGAAGTACGAAGTAAAGTGAACATGCCAAGGCATAACGCTGGAACTCATTTAATACTTACAGTTATATGGGTGTGGAAATATACTACCCATGGATACGGTGTCATTATGAGGAGGTCATTCTCATCCTCATCATTTTCAGATCCAGACTTCTTTACCAAACCTGACCTCCTGGTCAGCAATTGAAGCCAATTGAAAGAGATGTGTCAGACCGCACAGTTACTCATCTCTGTAACCAGGTTTCTCCAGAGGGAGAAAATTGTTACATAGAAATTTAAATGAGGAGGCATACCCCTCAAAGGCAGACTGCTATTGGCTTCATTCTATACACAGTACCATTTGATTGGTTATTGTGGCTGCAAAAAGATTGATAGAAAGAATAAAGAAGTGAGGAAGTGATAGAGGGGAGTGGGAGAGAAAGAATGAGAAAAAGAAGAAAAGAAAGAAGGAAAGAAGGAAAGAAAGAAAGAAAGAAAGAAAGAAGGAAAGGCAAGGGAGGGGAATTCAAGAATAAAATCATCTTCAATTGTGATTTTAAAAAATTCAGCTTCTTGGGGGCTGAAGAGATGGCTCAGAGGTTAAGAGCACTGACTGCTCTTCCAGAGGTCCTGAGTTCAATTCCCAGCAACCACATGGTGGCTCTCAACCACCTGTAATGAGATCTGGTGCCCTCTTCTGGTCTGCAGACATACTTGCAGGGAGGACATTGTATACACAATTTAAAAAAAAAAAAAAAAAAAAAAGATGAGCTTAAAAACAATAATAAATTCAGCTTCTTAACTAAATTATTGTACCCAAGGTTCTTGGTGTATCATTGAAGTTCTTCATAGGTTATGTTATCAGAGTAAGAATCTGTGGTATAAAACCACTCAACCAGTGAATAAGAGTCAGAATTCATTCTTCCAAGTGAATCGGAGTCAGAATTGCTAAGCAGATTCTCCATGACTTATACAAATTCAAAGGCAAGTAAGGAAGTGAACACAGAAGAAAAAATAATGATGCATTCAAAAGGTAAAGGATACACACAGAAATGTAGCCAGTAGGGAATTCTGATCTCTCAGATACACTGTGCTTAAAGGTTCATTTGCCCAAGCATTGTACCAGCAGGGGAGGCATTTGGAGAAGTCTGGAGGAGGTAAGAATTGCTTCAAGAGCTCAAAGAAGCCTGGAAGCCTAGTGTCTGGGACACCATGGTCAGTGCTCTTGTTGTGGAAACTGTAGTTTCAGCACATGGTCTGTATCAATTAGAGTCCAAGAAAATAATTGTTACTTTTCTCTTGTACACGCTGTGAAATCCCGGCCCTGCTTGCCTTGGCATTGAGAACAGGCTTGTGGATGTAGATGTCTGACTCCATCTCTATAAATCTAGGTGTTCGTTACTGAGCCTTGTTGCCTACTCCTCATCCTCCCAACCACAGGAGCATCATCAGCTTCAGGCAGCTCTATCTGGGGACAAAAGCCTTGGATTATCAATATTGCTATACAGATAAAGGTGTTGTTTGTCAGCAGGAAGGAAGACAATTTCACACGAGGACTTGGGGACTACACTGCACTTTCTAAGACTGTTCTCCAAAATCTATGTTTGAAATCAGTGAATTCCTCATGTCTGCCATGAGAAGCCCCCATCCACATGGCTCTTTGAAAAGGCGTGACAGACTCTCCCCATCTATCATTCTACTTTCCTCTGAACAGGAAAAAAAAGGAAGAGATAAACTATCAGTGAGAAAATTTGCTATATCAAAAATAATAGTAGGAAACAGAAGGCTCAAAGTGATCAGCATGGCCATTTGTTCACAAGGGAGACTACACTGGCAGTTCTCTGAGGGACAATGTGGCCTTACTAAAACGAAGGAGTTAGTTTGAGACAAAAACAGTCACAGAGCCAAACTATCTAGACTTCCTGCTGAATAATTATATTTCTAATCCATCATCACTTTATATATTTCTACACATCTTTCATCATAAACCCAACTGTACGCAGTTAAAAAGTCCACTATTTTGAAAATGGTAAATACAGAGATGACCCTGCTATTGATTGTGTATTTGGTTTTTCCTGGGGTTGTAAATTGTCTGCATAGTTGTTTACTGGAGATATATCCAACAAGGAAAATACTGAGAACACTTTATTATTTTATTTTTAGAAAATTACTTTTAAAAAGTTATAAACGTGTTTTTGATATCTGGAAACTTATGGAGAACTGAGTGTCTGTGACATCATGAAAGAAAATTGATTTATATTTGAGAAATGCAAGCCAGACTTCTCAGAAAAAATATACAATAAGATAACTGTATTGATAAAACAACCTGAATCAAAAAGTTAACCACTCTGAAAAGCTGTAGAAAAGGTCAGTAGTTGTATATTCTAACCAATGACCAATCAGTGATTAATACTTACAAAGGGCCTGCTTTAATATTTAAATGCCACCCTCTAAACATCCAATCCTGCCACTATATCAGCTTTTAAATTCAGAATTCAAAGCTTGACTTCTACCAACAGGTGTAGGATGTGCTGGTGAAAACAGAGCAGATTAAAAGCAGGGATGTTGGACTCAAGGACAGCAGAGTTTTAAAGAGTACTCTAGCATTTGACCTAGAGCCAGCTACTAATGGTTTCTGAGATACTCTTTCTTCCTTTTATTGAAAATGCATTTCTCCTCAAATAATATATCCTGGTTACAGTTTTCCTTTCCTCTTTTATTTCTTCCAGTTCCTTCCCATTTTCCCTCCAATCCGGATCCACCCCCTTTCTGTCACTCATTAGAAAATAAACAGGCTTCTAAGGGATAATAATAAAATGAAATATGAGATAAAACAGAAACTAGCACATTGATTGAATAGTTCAATACAAATATACCAAAGGAAAAGAGACAAACAAAAGGTACAAGAAACAGAGATAAACAGAGACCCATTTATTCACACATCTGAGCTGTTTTATTCAAAAAATTAAAATTAAAATGATAGCTCATTTGCTGCAATGCTATCAGGGTTTATTTTGCAGTATTATAAATTATTTGACAAATAGTAAATATTCAGAAAAGTGTAGACATTCATAATTATAAGAGAAGACAGTGTGCATTTTTTAAAAGAAGGAGCAAGTCATAATTTTTTATAACTGTGAATAGAAGCCTGTAGGACCTATACAGAGAATGTTTTGGGGGCAAAACAAGGCTAAATATATTTCTGATTTTTCTACATGAAATCTATTTAGACTGATGCTTCAGAAACTTCCATAGAAGCCAGATTCTTCTCATTTCAATAATGCAGAGCCTGACTGTGTGATTTGTTCTCACCAATGGGCTGTCAGCAGGCATATGACAGACAGTTACATGAAACATCCAGGCATTTGGCTGGCTATCCTCACCTCTTCCAGAAACCTTAAAACAACATAGATTGACCAACCAACAACATAGATGTTTGAATTGGCGTCATAGGAACACATGAGTGAGTCCCCTGAACAGCCTGGCTTCTCTGACCCTCAATCATAGTGGAGTAAATGATTGTTGTTTAGAGAACTGGATGTTAGGCCAAGTCTTTTAGCTGCATTTCTCTGGCAATAATTAACACTTTTGGCTATTATACTTTCAGAGTTGCTGTGGGCACATTCATCTATTTATGTGACAGTTTTAAAGACGTATCTTCAACATTTACCAGGACCGTAGTACAAATGGAATTGGTGGTTTGAGAAATAGAAAAAAATGTGCAATCCTTAATGTAGGCATGTGTTTAGAGTCAGTTCCCTAAGTCGGGAAACAATCTCTTCGAACGGCTCTAGAATCCAACCTTCAGGATTCCAAGCATCAACGAAAAGACAAGAAAATAAATACAAATGTAGTATGAATCATCAGAAGGTCTTATTAATAAACACAAACCTGGAGCCAGCTATTGGGGTGAACACTGGAAGATCAGAGAAGCAGAACAAGCCACAGCTTCCTCACCTCGCCAATTCCTCGGCTGATCCTGCTTCCTCAGACTGGAAGCCTCTGAGTCCTCATCCAAATGGATCTCAGCTGAACTGCTGCTAAAAGCCTAAAAGCTTAACCAGGCCTAGTTCCTCGTCCTCATGCCTTATATACCTTTCTGCTTTCTACTATCACTTCCTGGGATTAAAGGCTCTTGTTTCCACGCCTGGCTGTTTCCAGTGTGGCTTTGAACTCACAGAGATCCAGACAATCTCTGCCTCTGGAATGCTAGGATTAAAGGCATGTGTGCCACCATTTTCTGGCCTCTTATATCTAGTGGCTGTTCTGTTCTCTGACTCCAGATAAGTTTATTAGGGTGCACAATATTTTGGGGAACACAATATCACCACATACAAAACTGTAACACAATCCCTCCTCCATTCCGAAATGTGTAACAGCAACTTCTTCCCAATTATAACCTTTGTATTTCTAAAGACAGTAAATATGTCTTGCCTATCAAGTGTTTTTTTAAAAAGTAGTTGTTTTGAGTAACAAAAACAGACTAGGCAAATAACCAAAGAATCAGAAAATAAATAAATCATAAACATTTTACTTTTCTTGCTATATCATGATAAAATATTTTTGTATGTCTCTGCTTTTCTTTAAATAGTGTGTTACAGTGTTGACAGATTAAGAGGCATTTGGTCTATGACCTAGAGATGCAAGGAAATTCCACATGCTACAATAAAGATACTGAAAAATATTTTTAAATACACAGCCAAGCTGGAAAAAAAAGGCCTTCAGATACAGGAATGCAAGTGAACTCAAAGGTACAACAGCAGTTGTGTTCAAAACTCAGGGCCCCAGAGGAGTTGCAGCCAGACATGATGCCAGGATTGTGGTCTACAGTTCTGACGCCAGTCTAGGGCCAAGCCATATGATCTTGTGAGAGAAACTTGGAAGATCTGATCACAAAGGTAGAATAATTAAAAAGCCTATCCAACTGCTGCAGACAACTAGAAAACCTTTACCCACTGGCTTGAGGATATGTAGATTATTGCATGTGGTTTTGTCTAGGAAGAAGAAATTGTCATGAATAACAATAAAATGCTAACTTTGTACCTTCCATACATAGGTGTGGTAGACTAAATTTGTATACCCTCCATGCTAAGAAATTAAAACTCCTAAGATTTAGAGAGGAAATGTCAAAAAATGTCCAATTATCATACAGAAAAATATATTATATCTAATATATACAGATGTTTCTAAAAATAATAGTAGAGATGGAATGAGGAGAATCTCTCATCAAATACAAACTCATATTTTTTAAAGGAAAAAATTATGAGGGGGAAGGCAGGACAAATTCAGGAATGGCACTAAATAAAATTATTTAAAGAAAAGGTGCAAGGTATAGTTAAAATAACCAAATTGTAACAGAGAAAAATCATGATGAAATGTGACCAAAAAATGAACTATTAAAAATACCCATATTTTCTGGTGCACATTCACAATGGACTTGCAGCTGGAAAGAATGAAAACAAAGTTATGCAATTTGCAGGTAACTGGATGAACTGGGAAAAATTACACTTGAGTGAGGCTATCCGGGCTCAGAAAGCCATTCTGTGCTCTCTCCATATGTGGAAACTACCTGTGAAGTTTTAGGTTTGTGGGATTTGATTTTGAATATGCATGGAAGCCAGAAAACTAGAAAGGGGCTATGAGGGGCCCCAAGAGTGTTTCTAAGTGAGGGGGATAGTAAATGTTGTGAAGGGGGAAATGGAAATAATGGAGAGAAGGGGATGGGGGTCAGAGCAAAGGAGGGTGCAGAGAGACAGAGAACTAATACTTAGGATATTTGAAAGAGCCATATAAAAGTCAATATTTTATAAGCCTCATTATGTTATGTTATTATATTATATTATATTATATTATGTTATGTTATGTTATATTATATTATATTAATTATATTATATTATATTATATTATATTATATTATATTATATTATATTATATTATATTATATTATATTATATTATATTAAGAGTTTAAATGGAGTTACCCTATATTGGTACTTCCTTTCAAGTTGTTCATCAGATGTAGATCTGATAACTTTTATTTTTAAGACCCTAATGATTAAGACATCACACACTTGGGTCACAGAACATTGGAAAATCAAGCTGGTATTGACCTGGAAGCTTCCTCTCTGCTGAGCTTTCATAGTGACAGAACATGTTATACAGGCTGATGAGAGAGAAAAGTCATCAACAGTCTTACCTAGCTGTAAATACTTTGAGCTATAGTAAAGACCGACCTAACAAGATATGCCTGCTGCTGCCATAGTGGCATGGATGTTATGGGAGTTACCAACTGTTCTGGTTGAATATAAGGCCCACTCCACAGAATGGAACACACATGTGTAATATTGCAAACCTGGCTGAGAACTGATGGCTAAAAATGTCACAGATGCTCCAGGGGAACCTACTACTATTATTTTGTTAAAAAGAGATTGTAATCAAGCTATCATCTAAATACTTACCTTTATTTTTTGTAGATTAATGCGGCTCTCAGCCTTCGTCAGAGAACCTTCCTTTTGCATTGGATGGCAGTCAATATACGCGCTCGCAAATGGTCAAAGTACAGAAAATACGTGATGGTGGAGTGCTCAGCCCCAAATGTAACATCTATATTAGATCTCTTCACCCCAAGACTCAGAGAACATCACAGAGGAGATGCTAAAAAGACTGTACGAGCCGGAGACAGAGAAGGACTTCTGTGAAATAGTGTCTTCTGACATGAAAGGGCTCTTACAGTCATGAGCTCTCCGCAGTTGTGATTGTCTGCATCACATTCTTCTGAGCTTCTGAGCTGCCACCCTTGTTGGATACTATTGGCAGTTCATGGATACTGGGGGTATTGGAATCGTTTTTCTTTGGAAGTATGTCACTTCTAGGTTTCCCATATTCCTGGTGGATTGCCCTATTTCTATGTGTGAGAGTCTACCTTCATTTTTCTGCATTAAATATTAGATTTTCCCCTTAAAGTCTCTCTGTTTTTTGTGTCCTCCATAATTTCTCTCACCAGTGTTTTATAATTTTATTGTAGAGCTTTTTCACTTCTTCAGGTAGATTTATTTCTATCTATTTTATTGGGATTAATTAATTTTTCACTGTTGCTATGAAGTGTTTGTCCTTCCCCTCCACAGAAGTGGGGACAGAACCTATGTATGACCTGTGCATGCTAGACATAGGCTGTGCCACTGGATTCCACTCTACTCTCCCGTTTATTATTTGGTCAGGGGTTATTGTGGATTTGTTTTATTTTGTTAGTGTATTAGTGATATATAAAATGTTTCTTTTTATTGACTGTGTTTCCTAAAACTTTACTGAATTTTCCTGTTCCAGCACGTTTTAGTCAGTGCATTTAGGTATTTCTGTATATAAGGCCTTTCTATGAAAGAGGGTGATCTGATGCCCTCTTTTGTGATTGAATGTACTTCATTCCTTTCTTCTACTGATTTCTGTAGCTGGAGTTTTCCTGTGTCCACCCAGCTCCTGCAGCCACCCAGACCCAAGTAAACACACAGAGACTTATATTACTGATAAACTGTATGGCCATGGCAGGCTTCTTGCTATCTAGTTCTTATATCTTAAATCAACCCATTTCTATTAATCTATAAGTTGCCATGTGGCTTGTGGCTTACTGGTACTTTTACATCTTGCTTCTGCTGTGTCTGGCTGGCGACTCCTGACTCAGCCTTCCTGTTCCCAGAATTCTCCTCTCTCTGTCCCACCTATACTTCCTGCCTGGCTACTGGCCAATCAGCACTTTATTTATTAACCAATCAGAGCAACACATTCACAGCATACAGAGCGATATCCACAGCAGATTTCTTTTGTAAAACTTCCTTAGACTGTTCTGAGTAAGAGTGACCAATGTGGACATCCCTGTTTTTTCAGATCTCAAAGGAAACACCTTCAGCTTCTTCCACTTAGCGTGGAGGTGGTGGCTTTATCATATCTATCCCTTTTTTGGTGAGGTATGTGGGTTTATTTTCATAAAGGAGTGTTTAACTTTCATGAATGTTTTTTCTGCACCCACTAATGAAACTCTTTTGACCTTCTCCTTTGCTGGTGTAATACCTTATGGTTTTCAGTTTTTATGTGTTGAATCATCCTTGTATCTCTGGACTAAATTCCACTTCACACAGTACATTATCTTTTTCGGGTGTTTGTTATTCAGTTTTCCATCATTGTGACAAAATGCCTGAGAAAAACAACCTAAAGGGGGAAAGGTTTATGTGGGCCCATAGCTTCGGATTATTGCTGGCTCTGTGGCTTTTAGGTCTGTGCAATGTATGAACACCATGACAAAGAAACAGCAAAGCAAAGCTGTTCACTCACCTCATGGTAGCCGAGAAGCAGAGAGAGACAGGAACAGGGTGAGGGAACAAGATACACCCTTGAAGGACACACCACAAATGACCTACTTCTTCTAACTAGACCAACTTCTAGTATTTCTGCCACCTCATAACAGCACTACCAATTAAGGACACTTCTTCAGTACATAAGCTTTAAGTACTTCAAGATCTAAGTGTTAACAATGTGCCCTTTGTTCATATCACATTTAAAACTCTGATGTTTCTTTGCTGAATTTTTGTCTGGATGACCTGTCCCTTTATGAAAGTGGGTGCTGAGATCCTCTACTATTATTGTTTTTGAATCTATCTTTCCCTTTAGATCTAACAATGCTTACTTTATATAATTAAGTGTGTTAGTGTGTGTGTGTGTGCATGTGTGTGTGTGTGTGTGTGTGTGTGTTGTGTGAATCTTTCCTGGGGAGGTGCAAACAAGCATTTATTCATCCCAGATAGCACATAACAACAGGCCAAAACACAATTCCACTGAAGAACAACTTGGAAAAACCAGTGAGTTTATGGGCTTCTGTACAGAGCATGGGTAACCCCAGATGATGATTTTTCCATAGCCACACAGATGAAGTCCCCTCTTTATTCAACTCTACACACTCTGTGTACACTCACAGCCTCTGTGAACATGAGACTACAAACAGCTGGAACAGACATCAGTGGTGAGGGCAGGAGTGACTTAGATCACAGGGGAATATCTGATGACCTTCTCCACTCTTCCTTCTAAGAGAATGTTAATGGGCCCAATCTAGAGAGTTTCTTCTATGTGGCCACAGCTGCTTCTAATGAAGAAGGTCATGGCTGCTATATTCGGAAGATAGCATTCTACTACATTTTGTACTGGTTTTTCCTCTTACTCAATTGCTCCCTCTGACATTATATAATGGCCTTCTTTGTCTTGGGTTTCCTTTGCTCCTCTGCCACAGGCTCATGTCTTGATTGTCTGTTTTGTC
This sequence comes from Peromyscus eremicus, assembly GCF_949786415.1. Classification (NCBI taxonomy): domain Eukaryota; kingdom Metazoa; phylum Chordata; class Mammalia; order Rodentia; family Cricetidae; genus Peromyscus; species Peromyscus eremicus. The sequence continues at coordinate 18,896,991 of NC_081425.1, read as the reverse complement.
CCATTTGTACACTTACCTGTTCTTTCTTCAATATCACACTGTCTTCACAATTGTAGCTTTTAGACATCATTATTACTCATTAATGTCATGTTGGGTATTCTGGGTGCTTTTATTTCAAGTAAACTTTAGAGTTAGGAAATTATAGGTTTCTGGAATTTTAAGTAATTAAGTATGTTGCGTGGTACTATGACAGTGGACAAATGCCATATGTTTACCCAAACATAACATTTAAAGTATGCATGTACTATGATGACCACAATCCAGAACACTGGAAACACCAAGTTTCAACACAAGATACCAAGCAGGGACTCTCATTCATTGGTGGGAAACATGAAAATGATGCAGCCACTTGGGAAGATCGTCAGGTAGACTCCTTCGAAACTGAGCATGCTTCTACCAATCAGTGTAGCAATTTCATTTACCCAAATGACCTCATATAAAGCCTAGGTGTAGATGTTATGCCAGATACACTCATAACTGCCAGAAGCTGGAAGTAACCAATATGGCATTTGGGAGATGAGTAGATACATTCAGACAAGGTTGATTCATAAAGCAAACTATTAGTGATTATATAAAGAAATTAACTATTATGATATATGAAGATTAAAAAAACTTAAGAGCAGTCTACTAAATGAAGAAACCCAGCCTGTAAAGGCTACATAGGCTTAATCCCAAATATATGAAATTTGGGAAAAGGTACAGTTATGGGAACTAAAAAGAGCAGAAGTTATAGGAAATTTTTTCTTCATTTTTATTTGTTAGATTATGCATTAGATTGTGTGTGTATGTGTGCATGTGTGTGCATGTGTGTGTGTATGTGAGAGAGAGAGAGAGAGAGAGAGAGAGAGAGAGAGAGAGAGCATACATGCACATGCTCATACTGCAGTGCACATGTAGAGATCCAAGGATAACTTTTAAGAGTTGTTTTCTTTCCTTATGCTGATTTGAAGGGATCAAACTCAGGTTGACAGAGTTAGCAGCAAAGTGCCTTTACCTTCTGAGCTAGCTCACTGGTCCAGGGTGCCAGAATTTTAGAGTAATGGAAATATGCTGTATGATGCTACAATGATGGCTAGATGTTATGTGTCTGTACAGATCTACAGAAGGTACAATCCTGCAGTAAGGTTTATGTAACTATGACCTTTGGATAGTAGGACTGTGTTAATGTAAGTTCATCAGTAACCACTCTGGTGGAGATACTGATAACGAGAGAGGCTATGCATGTGCAGGGACAAGACATAATACAGGGCTATCTCTACTCCACATAACTCAATTTTGCTATGAATCACAAAGATATTAAAAAATAAAGGCTGTTATCAGAAAGAATTCATATAACTTAGATGATGCTACAGAGCTTCTGGAAGGAAGCATTCCCTCCCGGAGGAATGAAGGGTGTTCATAAGACTCTGGAAGTTCTCAAAACTTAGTAGAAATGACAAGAAAGTTACAAGACTCACAAGACCCAGCCTCCAGAATACAGAAGCCGAAAACAGTTGCTGCGGAGAGGAGACCCTTCTGCGTTGCTGCCTGCAAATCATGCAGGGAACTGCAGTGACCAGGCGCTTCCTAGTGATGATGTGCCTACCCAAGTCACCTATGCACCTGCAAGTAATCCCGCATCCACTCTTCCATTTGTAGCCCCAAACAAACCTGTTGATTCACCAAGCCAGGCTTGAGCAGAGCTGTTTCATTGGTCTGTAGTGTGTCCTCTCTTCGGTAAATAGATATTTGATCTCATCTCCATGGGAAAAGCCATACAGCATATGAGAGTTTAAATAATATCAATGGTGATATCAACAACAAATGATATTTTAAACAAACATGTACAAAATAGAAGATATTTTAAATAATTCGCTGGTTACAAAATAATAGATATTATGATGCACTTACAACTGAATGTCATCAGTATGTATACTTGAATTCCAACAGACCACAAAAGGGACAGGGTAAGGGGCTTTTAGAAATTTATGTTTCAGGGTCTGGAACATCATTTTATGACAGAATTGTTATATAGCAAATTTTCTAATGAGAGGGGAAAGATTCAAAGATGAATAGACTTAGCAAATGTCTAAAGTAAGGAGAATAAACAAATCTAAGACAAAAACCTGGCCAAAGTCTCTCAGGTGTTTGTCACCAAAGCAATCTCACCTTAAGTAAGGGATTCTTCAAAGTGAATGTCAGTACTTACAGGGAAATATTTATGTATACTTCCTGTTTTGATTTTATTAAACAAATATGTATTAAGGGTTTAAGTAACCAAAGTAGGGTACCGGGCACAGAGGGGAACCAGACAGTGTCTGTTTTCAAGGACACTTAGACTGCTGACAGGGGTGAACAAGGAAAAGTTCAACCCTTGAATAAAACGTGGAAAGTGCAGTTTTCCAGGCTGTTGTACATGGAAACTGAGCACAAGCTTGGATTCTAGAATAGATGTGAAAAATGATGCAGGTTTTCCTCCATCTGACCTAAACCTCACCATGTGAGCAAAATTCACCAAAGATTATACTGTTCCGGAATATCCGAAGGAAGCTCGCAAGTATTTCCTCAACTTCCTCAACTGTTCAGTTGTGTTGTTCAAGGCAATTCAAAGAGGAAAATCCTACAAGAGTTAACTCTATTCGCAGCCACAAGCAGATAGAACTGAAGCAAGCTGCCCCTTGCCTGCTCCTCCCTAAAACTGAGAATGTAGAAACAGCCAATTAGCGTAGGCAATGGCATATGAGAGCACAGTATTATCTTTTTATTCCAATCTAAAATTCAGCATCCCACATGGATCCCACAGCACTCACGCAGGTTGACATGACATTGTTTCCTGGTGGTCTTTCTGGAGAAGCACAATACTAGGTGTCCAGGAGGGACAGATTGAGACTGGTTGGTGAGGATGTGACTCCGAGGGGTTGGGGATTTAGTTCAGTGGTAGAGCGCTTGCCTAGCAAGGGCAAGGCCCTGGGTTCAGTCCTCAGCTTAAAAAAAAAAAAATGTGACTCTGGTATCATCAGGCTGACCAGTGCAAGGCAAGAATGACTAGGAGATTGGAAAATTTTTATTTAAACATTCCAAGTTTTAAAAACAGAACTGATTAAAATCACTCAAACAGGTCTTTACCTGTCTTGTTTTCTTCAGATCTACCCCTAAATGGGACTTTGAACTTCCCATTACACCAAAATCAGAATAAGAAATTAAGTAGAGGAATAGATACAATTTTAACAGAACTCTTTGTTTGTAGGGGATTCTCCTGAGACATTTTCAATTCTAAAAGAAAAGTATATGACACGTGGAACACAGCATCACCCAACCAAGTACTATTCTTGGGGACCAATCTTTGCTCAACTAGACCACTTGGTGTGGTGTGCTAACAGCTGCTGGGCTCTGTTACCTGTTTTGGACAGGGTTGCTAGATTTCTGCAAGCTGTTCTTTTCCCCCTTCAAGTTTTTGTTTTTTGAAGACTGGTTTTTGTGCAACTCTGGTACCCAGTTAATCATGTTTAAGTTTTTTTTTTTACTCCATGTTACCGTGACTTCTGGGACAAATCATGCTGCTTTGAGGCACTTATTACAAACTCTTCAAGATGAGTTACACATTTTGAACACCGTGTGTATGCACACATGTGTGTGTGTGTATTTGTGTGTGTGTGTGTGTGTGTGTGTGTGGCACACACACATACACGCATTCCTGTACATGTTTTAGAATTTGAGTACCACAAATAATAAGCCCCTCAGAGTATGTTTTGCTTGTTCTCCAGAACACAGGGATATTGGAGTTTGGTTAATTTCCATGCCAACAGCTCTGTGGAGTCAAGAGCAGTAGCCCCCTGGGAAGTCCATGCAGGTCTCTCTGAGGACTCTGGGAAAGAAGAAAAAAAGCACACAGCATAGAAACACAGCAACACTCTGCAAATACAGACTTAAGAATTTGCCACTTATTTCTTTGGAGAAGCTATCTCTGATTTGGCTTCCCTTGGTTTCAAACATGGTCATCCATGTCGCCTTAAACATAGGTCAGCTTTCCCACTGGTTAAAGAAAATGATTAAAGCATCAATTTTCCTGGCAACATGATGCTAGATTCCATTTCTATAGTTGGTGTGAAGGAATAGAAAAAAATTTAAATATTTCTATAATATAAATTTAGCATCAAAGAGTCTCCTATACCTTAGTAAGGCCATATCAAATGATAGATTTTATTCTTTGGCCTAAATAGTTCTAAATTGTTCTTGGTTTTGAACGAAAATTTTCCAGAACAATGTCACAAATGATACCATGGCAGATGCAGAGATCCAGGGCCAAGTGCCAGGCTGAGCTCCAGGAATCCAGTCGATCAGAGAGAGGAGAGATCCTGCAGGCGGGGGCCGTCGAGATCATGATGGGAGGACGGGCAGAGATGACTGCCCACACTAGTCCATGAACTGTAGACTAGTGGCTGTGGAGCCCCCATGGGACTGGACTAGGCCCTCTGGATACAGAAGATGGTTGTTTGGCTCAAACTGTTTGGGGGGCACCCAGGCAGGGGGATCGGGATCTGTCCCTGGTCTATGGGCAGGCTTTTGGGAGCCCAGTGCCTGTGGTGTGACGCCTTGCACAGCCTTGGTGCAGTGGGAAGGGGCTTGGACCTGCCTAAGCTCAGTGTGCTGGGCTCTGCTGACTCCCCATGGGAGACCTTCATTTGGGGGATGTGGGGATGTGGAGTGGCTTGGGAGGGAGGGCTGGGGGTAGAAGAAGGGAGGAGGTGGGATCTGTGGGTGGTATGTAGAGTGAGTAGAAAATTTCTTTATAAAGACAAATAAAAAAAATCTGGTTTTATATGGCTCTCAAAACATGGATTTAGGAAGTATGGGTTGCTTTTTCCAATCTTCTTTTGTCACTTATTACAAAATAAACACATTATTATTGAAAGTTAAAAAAATGATGCCATGGAGTCAGAACTACATTCTATCTGTGAATATTTCTATGGAAATGAAACATGTACATGCCTTTTCAAAGCACCGCTTAAAACAATTCGGGGAGTTTCACCAGTTTAAACTCTGCTCTTACAGGTACTTACTCTAGTATCGTGAGTAAGTTATTCCAAGATTAAAAAGTAGAACAGTCAAGCCACTTAGTAAAGAATGGTTATAAAGGAATTTAATTGAAGATGGTGAATAGTAATTCATAGGTTGTGAAGTACATCAAAATTGGGCGTTCATCGCTGCCCCTCAGGATGGTTGAATTTCCAGGCATGGGTAGAGAGAAAAGCTGTGGGGAAAGGAAAGAACTATATGACTATAAAAGGACAAGCCAGTGGAGCATATGAAAGAGCTGTGCTGACCGTGTCCAGGACCAATAGGAAGAGGGTTGCTGACGAAGTTCACATAGTATTAGATATAGGCGCATCAATGCATGCATTTGTTGAGGCCCAGTTTGAAGAGAACACATGATACTCTCATTTGATCTCTGGAGTTATAGAAGCAAGAGGCTTTGAAACAGACCCAGTTATCTGCCTGTCACAAGGCTGGGGTAGACATATCACTTCCCAGAGCCCGATTTTCTCATGAGAAATGCATAAGATGGGCAAGTCACAAGGTTAAGTACCATAACCAACAAATGGGTTAGCACAGTGCCAGGTACACAGTAGTTAATCATATTAACTGTCTTCCTTTCCATTTCTGGGTCGTACTTCTTTCTTATCACCACCATTTGTACCAGAGGCCAGAGTTTGGGAACTTTATCATCTGGATAATAAACTTCGTAACCCCTGGTTGCATTTTTCCAGCAAGTTATACGGCACATCAAAGAGCCACCCGACTGTCACCTCCATTGCCTGTTTGCCGTCCATGCAACTGTTGTGACAGGGCCCTCTCTAAATGTTAGGTGAGCGGGCTATGGGTCCCTCCATGAACTGATTATGTAAGGTTCCTGGAAAGTGAAAGAACGGGGGTCCAGCCACAGAGCCAGCCTGTCGGTTCAGTTAGGTACAAGAGGCCAGGCTGAGACAGCGCCTGCTCAGAAGCCCAAAAAGCAGCCTTGCAAAAGGCAGGTGAGGTTGCTTCACACAGAAACGGGGACTAACTGTCCTTTTTCCGCTCTTTCTTTTACCACACCTTCCTACTCAGTATAGATTCCCCTTGCAATAGAATCGAGAAGACTTTCTAAAGAGGTAAACAAGCCTCCTTATTTATTAACAGCTTCTCAGTATCATCACCATTGAGAAGTCCACAGCACCTCAAACCTCTGACTTGTATGCCACCTTGATTAAGGCACAAAATGTTAAAAGCAAATTACTATGAAACAATTTGCACTTAATGTTTCAGTCATATCTGTAAAAAATATGACTTAAATATAGTTTTATTAATAATACATATTTTAATTAAACGGCTGGAGGTGCATCTAGCAGAAAAAAAAAATTGAATCTTCCCTGGATTTCACACAGTGGTATGATTCATGGGCAGTAAATATGCAAAGCTTTATGCCCATAAGGCAATCAAACTCCAAAGCTGATATGCATGTTTTTTTGTCTAAAAGAGTGAAATCCAGTGAGGGTCAGAAATAATAGTAATCATAACAGACTGCCAGAATAAACAAATGAATTGGCTCCAGCCAACAGCATCCTCTCCGTGCAACAGAAGCATCCTTTCAACCACAATTAAATCTACTGCAGCATTCATTATTACTTCTGTTATTCTCATTACACACACACACACACACACAAAAAAAAAAAAAAAAAAAAAAAAAAACCCTACTTGCGCTCATGTACCTATTAAAGAACTTCATAAATATCAAACGGTCAAATGCTAGTGACCACCTTTGTGGATACAGAAACGCTTTATTGCAAACTGCTCTTTCTGCTGCTGCTGACTCCCATAAGCACTCCAATTCAGTTCCTGGTGTTGACAATTACCTAGCATGTCAGGTAACCTGAGCTGCTGTCACAAGCACCAAAGGATCAGAACCTCAGCGATGAAATGCATTTCCTCATAGATTTGGAAGACAGAGGTCTGAGATCAGGGTGTCAAGGAGCTGTTTTCTCCTGCAGCTGGTGGAGTGCCACCTTCTCCAATATCATCATGTGGTCTCCCATGTATATCTATTTCCCAGTTTCTGCTACATATACGGCTATCAGTCCTATTGATTGCAGCCTCATTCTAATGACTGCTTTGTCTTAACTATTCAAGGACATTATCTATGAATACAGGAACATTCTGAGATATAAGGGGATATGATTTCAACAAGGGGCCTTCAGAATGGCACAAGTAATCCTATAACACCTGGCAGTTACTTTGAGCTTCCAAAATTTATATTACCTTCACATGCCATGATATTTTACCAAGAAGAACCTGATAATTGTATAAAACAAAACAGAGTGAATTTAAGATTAAATAATCTCTTTGCCATCACCCTTCAGATAATGTTTGTATTAAAGTAGCCATGAGCTACCCTACTGGCACTGAAAACCTCATGCAGCATTATAATTTTGATTTGGTCATTCATATTCATTTCTAAGTCTAAGAATTTTATAGTTATCTCTTGTGTATCATTCCTACTGGTCTTTCCCTTCTAAAGATGTAGAATCATTTCCCTTCAGCCTAAAAAACATGTCATTTAGCTTCTTTTATAGAGAAAGTAATCTGGAGACAAATCCTCTTAATTTATTACACACACACGCGCGCGCACACACACAGACGAGTTTATTTAACTTGAAATTATAAGATATTCATCTCATAATTTGAGGTTTTTGGATTAACAGCTCTTCGCTTCCTGTTTGAAAGGGGTTTTCTGTCATTTCCTGTCTTCCATAGATTCAGGTGAGAAATTCACAGTAATTTAGGTCGCTATCCATCTTTGTGCAAGACTTTATTCTCTGTGTGCTTTTAAGACTTTCCACTCAGCCCTGATTTTCGTCAGCCCCATGATTTGTCTAGGTGTGCTTTCCTTTATGTTCATTCTGCTAATTTATGGCTTAGTGTGGCTTCTGTATATTTTATTTTTCCTCAAATTGGCTTTCATTATTATTTCCTTAATATTTTTGTCTCAATATTCCTCTGAGATTCCATTCTCTTTTGTTGCATCATCAGACTAGAATTTGAATTTCTGTTGGTTTGTGTCAACCTGTTTTTTTTCTCTGTTCGTTGCACTCAATAGTTTGTATCAACTGGTTTTCTCATTCATTGATTCTCTTTGCTTTTGCCATACTGCTACTGAGCTGCTCAGTGAAAAGTTTATTACAGATGTTAGATTTTCAATTCTAAAATATCCATTTGTATCTTTTTGATACTTTCTTTTTTCCCTTGAAAGACACAATATCAACTTATTTTATTAATTTATTATTTGACAATTTCAAACATATATATATGTGTGTGTATATATATGTGTGTGTGTGTGTGTGTGTGTGTGTGTATGTATAATTCTTTCACACTTTCTCTACTGAAATGTCGATTTTCATGGGTCAGGGGTACAATAACTTCCTTAAAGTATATCTAATAGTTTAGTGTCTTAAAGTCTGTCTAATAGTTTAGTATCTGAATCATCTTGATGGTGGCTTTGGTTGATTGTCCTTTCTTGAAAGGACTGGCTGCATTTTCCAGCTACTTGTCTATGTTTTAGATGTGCTTAATTATGGACCACATGTTGAACCTTATAAAAGCTATATTCCATAGATCCGGAGGACTATTACAACTCTCTGAGGAATGTTTATGTCTCTGTTGTAGCAATCAACCCATTTACATACAGATGACAAGTTCTGCTGTCTCTTCTGTTGAGCCGTGATTCCAATCTCAGGGTTGGCCTTGAGGCTGTGCCACACTGGCTGAGGTCTGAATCTCAGAGGAGTTCATGAGACACCTGTATGTTTTCACAGACTCTTTTCCTAAATTCCCTTTAAGGTTTCCCCAAGACAGAGATGGGATTATTGTAGATCACAACAAACTCTTTCAAATAGTTACACATAGTTTGTCCCAGGACAAAGCTATGAGCAGGGAAGCCAAGAATACACTCCACCTGTCCCTCTTGGGCTTGCCCTTAATAACCTGCCTACTTTGCTTCATTTCAATAACAAATCTTTAAGATTCTTCAGTCTTTCATCATCAGGTATTGTTATTAATTTTCTAATTTCTAGTTGCATTCATTGAATAAAATAGTTTTAAGTGAAAGAGTTTATGTCATCATAGTGAAATAAAAATTCTTTGACTTATCTGGAATTCTCCTTTCAACCCCAACAAGAAAACAAGCTATGTGGAATCTTCCAGTAAAACTAATTTTGCTCAATCTTTGTCATTTAAGGACCCCAGAATCTTATCTGCAAACAGGTATGGGTATGGGGTAACATGGTCTAGTAGCTGCCAGAAGAATGTGCCCATCCTCTAGTATGTAGGTCAAGATAAGAAGTAGCTAACAGTAGAGTTCCTCTGAATGGCCCAGATGTATTCACCTGAGTAATTTGTGTTATTAGAGGTTGAAATGTATTTCTGAAAAATAAAATACAATTTCAAGGAAATCCATCCACCAAATAAATAAAGAACATGGAATTCAAGCACCCCAGGAAATAACTCTTCATTCATGTCTTTAAGGAAGCCACATATAGCCCTACTCCAGCTTCAAAACTTGGCATTCATTTCCATAAATCCATTTTTACTTCAAGGAAGTAATTATAATCAATTTGTGCAAGGTCACAAAATGAATATCAGCAGTGCCTGAAAGTGCACACATTAATTCACCCAGTCAACAGATGTTTTTGAGCACCTGCATGTGTTAGGCACAGTTCAATACATCAAACTTGTCTTAAAAGAGAACTGCAAACTAATAAGCTCTAAAACTTGTTACAATCTTTCGAATGAGCAGTAATTCTCTTCCTCTTTTCCACAATTACATTATTTCTGCAATTTGCCTTTTGATTTATTACAATGTTTTTCTGATTTGATTAATGTGTTATATGTGAGGCTGGAGTGCAATTATAAATACTCTCAAAGAGTAGAAAGTCATCGATTTGATGTAATCATGATATCTCAGTGCACACGTGAAGCTTCATTTAATGGTGCCATGTGTGACAGCTCCTAGTAATTAGAAATAGAGTGATCATGCATCAAAGATGGATGCAATGGCGCTAAGTCATTACTTCTACCAAAACCAGAAGGGCAGATGCTTTCCACCCCTTCCCGCCAGTGACCTTGCCTCCCTTCCCAGTTGCCATAAAGCAATCTGAGCATGCTGTACTTATTCTCCAGACCAGAAGGCCATCACCCCAACTCATGAGATGAGACCACTCTCTCCTGTCTAGGGACTAGGCTTGGTTTTCAAGGTCTGCCAAGTCGGCATGTGCACTACTGGGGAAGGGCAGAAAGACTGGAACAGTAATGAAACATCGAAAGTTGACAATGTGTGGACTGCAAAGAAGCTTCCAGCCAAGTTGGGTAGTGTGACCTCCATGTCCACTTCTGATCTGACACCTTTGTCCTTTCCCACTCTTTCCAAGCTGTCGGCTTTCTACTACAACCTCACTCTGTGTACGCATGTGTGTGCATGCGTGTGTGTGTGTGCGTGCGTGCGTGCGTGCGTGTGTGTGTGTGTGTGTGTGTGTGTGTGTGTGTGTTGTCAAGCTATGGTGGAAGGAAGACTGGGGGGAGCGGGAGGAGGGATGAGAGGGGAATCTGTGGTTGGTATGTAAAAGGAATGAAAAACTTCTTAAATATAAAAAAATAGTATCTTCATTTATTCAGCATGCTGGTTTCTACACTTTTTTTTTTTTTTTTTTTTTTTTTTTATGTGCTGTACCAGGCACTGGACTCAGTAACCGAGAAATAAAGATCCCAAAGCTAAAGGAGATTTACCTCTGGGTAGTCCACTTCCCCAGTGATACTCACTTCATTGTGTGCTTTGTTCTCTTCCCTAAAGCCTATTCTTCCCGCTGACCTTGGTTTACTGCCAATCCCTGCTCCTGGTCACCTGAATTCTACAATAGTGGCAGATCAATTGCATCCTCACACACCACCTTCCTGTCTTCCCTGCCGCCCATCCTCCTGCCTCAGGAGGTAAAGACTGCTGCTGGATCCCAGGAAAGTTTCTTTTTGTCATATTCATCTTTTAAAAACAAAAAAAAAAAAACTAAACCAAAGATTTAATTCTTATTCCTTCGGAGCCTAGAGCATAACAAAAGGCTTATCCCACAAAAATTAAAAGCACAGAAGTTACAAAAGCACAAAGTTTGGATTTTCACATTTCCTAGATCAATGAAAGCAAGACACTCTCCCTGTGGAAATTAATGCAAGTTTAATTCTATTTATATTAGCAGTCTGTTTTTCCCAAGGAAGAAAAATAACACTTTAGAAAGGGAGTCTCTTCCTGCCTCCTTTTTACCCTCCATGACTAACAGAAGGCGCTAAGTTAAACCTTTCAGTGAAGGGATAGCCTCCCCCATCCATCCCTAACTCCGCTGACCAAGGCACAGGCCCCAGTGCCAGAGTTTACACCAGGTCTTCTCCATTCACCGCACACCACAGCTGATACTGTACTCATATGACTTTTTAACTCATGTATGCTCATCCCATTGTTAACTCCATGGAAACAGAATCTACATCTGTTTTTGTCTTTCCCCTCTTTCTTTTTTATTTTTCTTCCTTTTCTTCTTTCCTAACCATCACATCTCCAGTTGTGGTACACTGTGGGAGTTGATTAAATTAGTTAACAGCTTTTTGTATATGAATTAATTAATTTACACCTTTATCTCCATTATTAGATCATGAGGGGTGCAATGAAGGGGAGTAAATCACACATACTCTTTCCAAACCACATATATATTTTAAAGCCTGGTAGAACATTGGATACACTAGGTGTTCAACTATTGCTCAATGAATGATTGTAATCGATCCACTCTTATTCTAGTAATCTTGATATTACTATAATTTTTTTCTTCTGGTAACTTTATTACTCCAACTTAGAGGTTTTTTATAAACCTTTTCCCCTTATAGCTACCATTAAGCTACTTTGCATTCACACAAACCTTTCAGTTAAAATGTCTCTACTTTCCATTGAATTCTATTTGTATTCGTACTTTTGAAATTAAAATGTGAACATCTATAGAAAAAGCCATGTGAAAAATATCACTTCTGAAAAAGAAATGTTTAGTTTCATTCATGTTCATGGATGAGGAAACATAACTGGCCAGTTTAGGGTGGCTCAGAAGATCATCTTCATCTTGTGCTTGCTTTCTCACACTGATGTAAACTGTACTTCCCATGAGTGGCATGGTCAAGCTTCTCAGAGGAGCTGAGGAAAAATTTGGGCAAAGCTCTCTTACTCAAAGCCATGCTTCCACAGAGGAGGAGTGGCACTTGCCTTCCTCATCCCCACTTTTCAGCCCAGCCGACCCTCAACACTTAGTTCTTTGGCAAGTGTGCCTTGGATGTAGGTATCTGTTAAACAATCAAGACTTGACCATAATGCAACCTAATTTTGTTTCCTAAAGCCCTTGAAAATACATGCAACAGATTTTACCCCTGCTCTGGACAAGAATGTGGCCAATCCTATCATTAACTGCCAAGTCTTGAGTAATTCGAAGTGCTATGCTAATGATTTTAAGTTACCAAACATAATATCTACTTTGCATTCTTGCAGAACTTAAAACTAAAATGCTAAAGATTGGTCTATGGGTGTAGCTCAGTGGCAAAGGGTATGTTCACCATGCAAGAGGCCCTGGATTTGATACCCAGCTCAACCCAAAATGAACTGATGCAATAAATATAGAGAAATAATGTAGCTAGAGTTTTCCTGCCTGGCCCACAGTCAGAACAAATCTCTCTCACCTGCCAGTCCCACAGCCACTCAGACCCAACCAAGTAAACACAGAGACTTATATTGGTTACAAACGATATGGCCATGGCAGGCTTCTTGCTAACTGTTCTTACAGCTTAAATTAATCCATTTCCATTAATCTATACCTTGCCACATAGCTCATGGCTTACCGGCATCTTCACATGCTGTTTGTCATCGTGGTGGCTGGCAGTGTCTCCTGACTCAGCCTTCCACTTCCTAGCTTTATTCTCCTCCTTGTCCCACCTATACTTCCTGCCTGGCCACTGGCCAATCAGTGATTTATTTATTGACCAATCAGCAACACACTTGATATACAGAACATCCCACAGCAAAATAATTTCACAGATGAAAGAGTATGGAAGAAAATCAAAAGGATGTTAAGCACAAAACTCAGACAGTGTTTTTCTGTCAGAGGAAGGGAGAGGCAGAGAGAAAGAGAGACGGAGATGTAGAGAGACAGAAAGAGGCCAAGAGTTTCCAGGAAAAAGGGGGGATTTCAACATACTGATACTTAGTTGAGTAGTTAAGGTCGGGAATGCTCAAATTCTCCTCTACCTTAGATTACATGTATACATATATTTACACTTTCAAATTTTATTTAATTTTTTATGAATTTCATAAACAAGTACTGTATTGATATCATTTTAAGACACATTGCATTTCTCAATTTTTTGAAGGCAAGCATAAAAGCCGAACAAGGCAACGGAATGATTGAATGACTCCGGTTGATCAAGCCAGTATCAGTATGGTTCCCTAACTTTGCCAGCACAGATTCTCAAGGAAGCACAGGGGAGTGTTAAAGTGGAAGAACAGCAGCCATCAGTTGTCCAAGACATAGATAAGTATGTACAAAGTTCACTGACCTCCATCCCCGTCATACTAAAAATAAGCTATGCAGTCAGCTAGGTAGCATGTTGCACACCTGTCATCCCAGCACAGGGTGGGTGGAAGCAGGCAGATCAAGACATGAATATCGCTAGCTTGCCCGGACCCCATCCCTGGGCACCAGCCACTCTGGGGAAGACCTGCCCAACTTGGCCCCAGGTTCTGGGCACCAGGCAGGCTCCCTTCTAGCCCCACCGGGAAGGATCCCCTTCTCCAAGACCCCTGGCAGACCCTGCAGTCTCCACGCCCTGCCCCCACGCCCATCCGCCTGAGCCCCAAGCCTCTTCTTGAGACTTAGAGGCTGGCCCCCAGCTCCCATCTTGCCCTGGCTTTCCCATCTGGAGGAGAGAGAGAGAGAGAGAGAGAGAGAGAGAGAGAGAGAGAGAGAGGAGAGCACCCATCCTCCCCCGGACTTCCCTTCTGAACAAGAGCTCCCATCCTGCCCTGGACTTCCAATTTGGACAAGAGAGCTCCCATCTGGACAAGAGAGAGAGACTTCCTGAATCTGTCAGCTCTGTCTGAACCAAGTGTGCGGATAAGGCCAAGAACGAACCACAAGGAGATGGGCAGACGTCAAGGCAGAAACACATACAACAAAATGAATAGTAATACACCATCACCAGGCCCTAGCCCTCCTCCAACACCTAGACCTGAACATCAGAAATTGGAAGAAGCAGAAGAAAATAGCCTTATGAATGTCATCATGAAGAAGCTAGAGGCTCGTGTAGAGGAAAAGACAAAAAAATGTGAAGAACGCTGTAAACAACTAGAGGAAAGGGCAAACAAATTAGAAGAAATCAAAAAAGTCCTGGAAGAGAACAATAAAATACTGAAAGAAAATCAAGAAAAATCAATGAAACAAATGAAGGAAACAGTCCAAGACCTGAAAAGGGAAATAGAAAAAATGAAGAAGACACAAACAGAGGGAATGCTGGAAATAGAAAATCTGAGAAAACGATTGGGAACTTCAGATGCAAGTATAATCAACAGAATGCAAGAGATGGAAGAGAGGATCTCTAGCGTTGAAGATACAGTAGAAGAAATAGATTCATCAGTCCAAGAAAACACTAAAGTCAACAAAGTCATGAACCAAAATGTCCAAGAAATTTGGGACACCATGAAAAGACCAAACCTACGAATAATAGGGGTAGAAGAAGGAGAAGAATACCAACTCAAGGGCACAGAAAATATATTCAACAAGATCATAGAAGAAAACTTTCCCAACTTAAAGAAGGAAATGCCTATGAAGATACAGGAAGCCTATAGAACACCAAACAGACTAGACCCCCAAAAAAAGTCCCCTCGCCACATAATAATTAAACAATTAAATGTACAGAATAAAGAAAGAATATTAAGAGCAGCAAAGGAAAAAGGCCAAGTGACATATAAAGGCAAACCTATCAGAATAACATCCGATTTCTCAATGGAGACTTTGAAAGCCAGAAGGTCCTGGACAGATGTAATGCAGACATTAAGAGACCATGGATGTCAGCCTAGACTAATATACCCAGCAAAACTCTCAATCATCATAGATGGAGTGAACAAGACATTCCATGACAAAGCCAGATTTAAACAATATTTATCCACAAACCCAGCCCTACAGAAAGCACTAGAAGGAAAATTCCAACCTAAGGAAGTCAGATACAACCTCGAAAACACAGGCAATAGATAAAGCCACAGCAGTAGACCCCAACGAAGAAAAGTACACACACATCACCACCAAAAAATAACAGGAATGAACAATCACTGGACATTAATATCCCTCAATATCAATGGACTTAATTCACCTATAAAAAGACAAAGGCTTACAGAATGGATACGAAAGCAGGACCCATCTTTCTGCTGCATACAAGAAACACATCTCAAATTCAAAGATAGACACTACCTAAAAATAAAAGGCTGGGAAAAGACTTTCCAATCAAACGGTCTTAAGAAACAAGCGGGTGTAGCCATCCTGATATCCAGCAAAATAGACTTCAAACTAAAATCAATCAAAAGAGATCAAGAAGGGAATTACATACTCATCACAGGAAAGATCCACCAAGATGAAGTCTCAATTCTGAACATTTATGCCCCAAACACAAGGGCACCCACATATGTAAAAGAAACATTATTAAAGCTTAAATCACATATAAAACCCCACACATTAATAGTGGGAGACCTCAACACCCCACTTTCACCACTGGACAGATCCCCCAAATCGAAACTTAACAGAGAAATAAAGGACTTAATTGATGTCATGACTCAAATGGACTTAATCGACATCTACAGAACATTCCATCCTAACAAAAAAGAATATACCTTCTTCTCAGCACCCCATGGAACCTTCTCTAAAATCGACCACATACTTGGTCACAAAACAAATCTAAACAGATACAAAATAATTGGAATAACCTCCTGTGTTCTATCAGACCACCATGGTCTAAAGTTGGATTTCAACAACAACAAAAACTACAGAAAACCTACAATCTCATGGAAACTGAACAATACCCATCTGAATCACCAATGGGTTAAGGAAGAAATAAAGAAAGAAATTAAAGACTTCCTAGAGATCAACGAAAATGAAGACACCACATATCCAAACCTATGGGACACTATGAAAGCAGTACTAAGAGGGAAATTCATAGCACTAAACGCCCACATAAATAAGCTGGAGAAATCTCACACTAGTGACTTAACAGCACACCTGAAAGTTCTAGAACAGGAAGAAGCAAAGTCTCCCAGGAGGAATAGATGCCAGGAAATTATCAAAGTGAGAGCTGAAATCAATAAAATAGAAACAAAGAGAACAATACAAAAAATTAATGAAACAAAGAGTTGGTTCTTTGAGAAAATCAACAAGATAGACAAGCCCTTATCCAAACTAACCAAAAGACAGAGAGAGAGCATCCAAATCAACAAAATCAGAAATGAAAAGGGGGACATAACAACAGACATTGAGGAAATCCAGAGAATCATCAGGTCATACTTCAAAAACCTCTATTCCACAAAACTGGAAAACCTAAAAGAAATGGATAATTTTCTGGATAGGTACCACATACCTAAATTAAATCAAGACCAGATAAACTATTTAAATAGTCCAATAACCCCTAACAAAATAGAAACAGTCATTAAAAGTCTCCCAACCAAAAAAAGCCCAGGACCAGATGGTTTCAGTGCAGAATTCTACCAGATCTTCAAAGAAGAGTTAATACCAATACTCTCTAAATTGTTCCATACAATAGAAACAGAAGGAACATTACCAAACTCCTTCTATGAGGCTACAATTACCCTGATTCCCAAACCAAACAAGGATACAACAAAGAAAGAGAACTACAGACCGATCTCCCTCATGAACATTGATGCAAAAATACTCAATAAAATACTGGCAAACAGACTCCAAGAACACGTCAAAACAATTATCCACCATGATCAAGTAGGATTCATTCCAGGGATGCAAGGATGGTTCAACATACGAAAGTCTGTCAATGTGATACACCATATAAACAAACTCAAAGAAAAAAATCACATGATCATCTCACTAGATGCTGAAAAGGCATTTGACAAAATCCAACACCCCTTCATGATAAAGGTCTTGGAGCGATCAGGAATACAGGGAACATACCTAAACATAATAAAGGCAATTTACAGCAAGCCAACAGCCAACATCAAATTAAATGGAGAGAAACTCAAAGCAATTCCACTAAAATCAGGAACGAGGCAAGGCTGTCCGCTCTCCCCATACTTATTCAATATAGTACTTGAAGTTCTAGCCAGAGCAATAAGACAACATAAGGAGATTAAGGGGATACAAATTGGAAAGGAAGAAGTCAAGCTTTCCCTATTTGCAGATGACATGATAGTATACTTGAGCAACCCCAAAGATTCCACCAAGGAACTGATACAGCTTATAAACACCTTCAGCAACATAGCAGGATACAAGATCAACTCAAAAAAATCAGTAGCCCTCCTATATACAATGGACAAAAAAGCGGAGAAGGAAATCAGAGATACATCACCCTTTACTATAGCCACAAATGACATAAAATACCTTGGGGTAACACTAACCAAGCAAGTGAAGGACCTATATGACAAGAACTTTAAGTCCCTGAAAAAAGAAATTGAAGAAGATGTCAGAAAATGGAAAGATCTCCCATGCTCATGGATAGGCAGAACTAACATAGTAAAAATGGCAATCTTACCAAAAGCAATCTACAGATTCAGTGCAATCCCCATCAAAATACCAACACAATTCTTCACAGACCTGGAAAGAATAATACTCAACTTCATATGGAAAAACAAAAAACCCAGGATAGCCAAAAGAATCCTGTACAATAAAACAACCTCTGGAGGCATCACGATCCCTGACTTCAAGCTGTACTATAGAGCTACAGTAATAAAAACAGCTTGGTACTGGCATAAAAACCGACATGTGGACCAATGGAATCGAATTGAAGACCCTGACATTAATCCGCACACCTATGAACAAATAATTTTTGACAAAGAAGCCAAAAGTGCACAATGGAAAAAAGAAAGCATCTTCAACAAATGGTGCTGGCAAAACTGGATATCAACATGTAGAAGGCTGCAAATAGATCCATATCTATCACCGTGCACAAAACTTAAGTCGAAGTGGATCAAGGACCTCAACATAAATCCAGGTACTCTGAACCTGCTAGAAGAGAAAGTAGGAAGTAGTCTTGAACGCATTGGCATAGGAGACCACTTTCTAAATAGAACACCAGTAGCACAGACACTGAGAGAAACAATCAATCAATGGGACCTCTTGAAACTGAGAAGCTTTTGTAGGGCAAAGGATACGGTCAACAAAGCAAAGCGACAGCCTACAGAATGGGAAAAGATCTTCACCAATCCCACATCTGACAGAGGACTGATATCCAGAATATATAAGGAACTCAAGAAATTAGACATCAAAATGCCCAACAGTCCAATTAAGAAATGGGCTATAGAACTAAACAGAGAATTCTCAACAGAGGAAACTCAAATGGCTGAAAGACATTTAAGGAATTGCTCAACATCCCTAATCATCAGGGAAATGCAAATCAAAACAACTCTGAGATACCACCTTACGCCTGTCAGAATGGCTAAGATCAAAAACACTGAAGACACCTTATGCTGGAGAGGATGTGGAGCTAGGGGAACTCTCCTCCACTGCTGGTGGGAATGCAAGCTTGTACAACCACTTTGGAAATCAATATGGCGCTTTCTTAGAAAATTGGGAATCCATCTCCCCCAAGATCCAGCTATACCACTCTTGGGCATATACCCAAGGAATGCTCAACCACACCACAAGAGCACTTGTTCAGCTATGTTCATATCAGCATTGTTTGTAATAGCCAGAACATGGAAACAACCTAGATGCCCTTCAACTGAAGAATGGATAAACAAAATGTGGTACATATACACAATGGAATACTACTCAGCAGAGAAAAACAATGACATCATGAGGTTTGCAGACAAATGGATGGACCTAGAAAAAATCATCCTGAGTGAGGTATCCCAGACTCAGAAAGACAAACATGGTATGTACTCACTCATAGGAGGATACTAGATGTGGAACAAGGATGACTGGACTGCTACTCACATCACCAGGCAGGCTACCTGGAAAACAGGACCCCAAGAAAGACACAGGGATCGCCCAATGACAGAGAAATGGAATGAGATCTACATGAACAGCCTGGACATGAGTGGGGGTAGTGAAGGGCGAGGGTCGAGGGAAAGAGAGCTTGGGTGAGTGGGAGATCCCAGCTGGATCAACAACAGAGAGGGAGAACAAGGAATAGGAGACCATGGTAAATGAAGACCACATGAGAATAGGAAGAAACAAAGTGCTAGAGAGGCCCACAGAAATCCACAAAGATACCCCCACAACAGACTGCTGGCAATGGTCGAGAGACAGTCCGAACTGACCTACTCTGGTGATGGGATGGCCAAACACCCTAATTGTCGTGCTAGAAACCTCATCCAACTACTGAGGGATCTGGATGCAGAGATCCATGACTAGGCCCCAGGTGGATCTCTGGGAGTCCAATTAACAAGAATGCGGAGGGTTTATATGAGCGAGAATTGTTGAGACCAAGGTCGGATAAAGCACAGAGACAAATAGCCAAACAAACGGAAACACATGAAATATGAACCAATGGCTGAGGGGTCACCAACTGGATCAGGCCCTCTGAGTGGGTGAGACAGTTGATTGGCCTGATCTGTTTGGGAGGCATCCAGGCAGTGGCACCGGGTCCTGTGCTCACTGCATGAGTCGGCTGTTTGAAACCTGGGGCCTATGCAGGGTCCCTAGGCTCGGCCTGGGAGGAGGGGACTGGACCTACCTGGACTGAGTCCACCAGGTTGATCTCAGTCTGTGGGGAAGGCTTTGCCCTGGAGGAGATTGGAATGGGGGGTGGGCTGGGGGGAAGGTGAGGGGGGGAGGGGGGAGAACAAGGGAATCTGTGGCTGATATGTAGAACTGAATTGTATTGCAAAATAAAAATTAAAAAAAAAAAGACATGAAGATCATCTTCAACTATATATAGAAGGTGGGGCCAGCCTGGGCTACATGAAATCCTCTCTCTCAAAAAAGAAAGAAAGAAAGAAAGAAAGAAAGAAAGAAAGAAAGAAAGAAAGAAAGAAAGAAAGAAAGAAAGAAAGAAAGGAAGGAAGGAAGAAAAAAACCAATGACAAAGAAACTATGCAAATTTATCACCAGAATTTTCTGTGAACTCACCTAATGGAGAGGACAAAAGAAAGCTGTTTTCCTACTGTAAGACAAATAGACTGTTGATTGCCCTCAGTGCACCTGTATGACAGATGCAAAGTGAAAACCTTATCTGGCCTCATTTAAATACATCCACTTTGTTGCTGTGGGATGGTCTGTATGTCAAATTGCTCTGATTGATCAATAAATAAAACACTGATTGGCCAGTGGCCAGGCAGGAAGTATAGGTGGGACTAACAGAGAGGAGAATTGAGAGAACAGGAAGGTGGAGGGAGTCACTGCCAGCCGCCGCCATGACAAGCAGCATGTGAAGAAACTGGTAAGCCACGAGCCACGTGGCAAGGTGTAGATTTATAGAAATGGATTAATTTAAGATATCAGAACAGTTAGCAAGAAGCCTGCCACAGCCATACAGTTTGTAAATAATATAAGTGTCTGTGTGTTTTTTTATAAGTGGGCTGTCGGACTGCCGGGGATTGGTAGGACCTGGAGAGAAGCTCTCCAGCTGCAAATGGCGCCCAACGTGGGGCAAGAGTTTCAACCTAAAACCTAAGAAAAAAGATTCTAAAACGAAGCTAAAAACAGTTCCTACTTGTCTCTCTCAAATTAGCAGCAGCCTGCGTGTTTGACCTACTATCTACCATGGCGGGTTCCTGGCGTGCGCGCTCAACCTGCAGTATGGTGGGAATGAGGCCTCTGCAAGTGGCACATTAAGCTGGGCCTCTGCAAGTGGCACATTAAGCTGCATGGTGGATTTAGCCTTTGCTAGTACAAAACAAAAAAAGAGGTTTCTGGACTATACGCTGCTTTGATAAAAGCATAGACCCTCGATGGCTCTCAGAGCTGGCAGAAAATGTACCACCACCATGTTGGGAAGCTGAAGTTGGCGGAGCCAGCAGCCATAGCACCGTTTCAGTCTTAGAATGCTACAGTTTAAAGCAATAGACTCAAGGTAATATAAAAAATAAGCCACATAAAGATGGCTACCACACAGAGAATTTGGATTATGTTCTCTTTGATATTCGTAACTGAAGAAAAATATTTGATTACAAAAGCTGTTGAGTTATGCCAATATTTTGGGGAACACAATATCACCACAATTGTGCACCCTAATAAACTTATCTGGGGTCAGGGACAGAATAGCCACTACATACAAAGGCTAGAAAATGGTGGCACTCACACCTTTAATCCTAGCATTCCAGAGACAGAAATCCCTCTGGATCTCTGTGAGTTCAAGGCCACATTGGAAACAGCCAGGCATGGTGACACATGCCTTTAATCCCAGAAAGCAGCCTTTAATCCCAGGGAGTGGTGGTAGAAGGCAGAAAGGTATATAAGGCATGAGGACCAGAAACTAGAAGCATTTGGCTGGTTAAGCATTTGGCTGGTTAAGCATTCAGGCTTTCAAGCACAGTTCAGCTGAGAGCCATTGGGATGAGGACACAGAGGCTTCCAGTCTGAGGAAACAAGACCAGCTGAGAAGTTGGCCAGGTGAGGTTAGGTGTGGCTTGTTCTGGTTCTCTGATCTTCCAGTTCACCCCAATAACTGGCCCCGGGTTTGACTTTATTAATAAGGACTCTTTAAGATTCATGCTACAGTTTCTGTCTTCCTATGACTCTGTTCCCTGGGTTAGGAAATGAGAT
Source organism: Peromyscus eremicus (assembly GCF_949786415.1). Taxonomy (NCBI): domain Eukaryota; kingdom Metazoa; phylum Chordata; class Mammalia; order Rodentia; family Cricetidae; genus Peromyscus; species Peromyscus eremicus. The sequence continues at coordinate 18,874,975 of NC_081425.1, read as the reverse complement.
CAATGCTCAAATTGCAGGCAGGTGTAGGAAGTTTAAGTGGCATAAAATATTTGAGAGAAGGTGCCAAAGCACATACAAGACACAGAGAACCCACAGCACCATTATCTTTATTAGTTACATGAGTGTCTTTACCAACCAGCCTGGAAAGACAGAAAGGAAGAGGGACATTGGTCTATTAAGTAACTTTCATGGACATGCCATAACTTGAAGACCTACTCACAGCAGCCTTGTAGTTCCGTAAATTTAAAAAACCTCTAATACGTGAATCTATACGTGCAGAATTACTAACTACTAGTGCAGACTCTATAAAAATCCCATTCTATTTATATGCTCATACCCTGAGTACCTGAACTAATAAAATTGTATTAATGGCTATTTACATAAATTCACAATTCTAAATTAGACCTTTAATTTCTGTAATAAAAAAGAAAGTGGCTCACGCAATTTCCCATTTTTATTTTCCTACATGGAATACGGTAGCTCTAACATAATGTACGACTTTGTGAATATTTCCAGGGCTGCTAATATTTTATCTAATATTATATTTTGTGTTTTTTGATCTCTGACCCCCGTTTATACTCCCAGAACCCTCATGAGCAATGTTCAGTATGATAACCCTTGGTGGAAGAAGCAGGATAAAATTGAAGTTAAATCATCCATGGCTCGAATCTCTCAAGGAGGCCTCTCAGGGTCAGTAGCGATTCTTTCCATGTATATTTCTCTACTTTAAGAATGTTTCTTAAATATTTGATTCATCAGGACTGAAATATAAGCCCTCTTTTCGAATAGATCACTGGCAAACACTATAGAGTGTGACTGTGACCCTGAGTTCTTCTTGTCTTTTTTTCTTTTTTTATTTCACATTGTTCATTATATCAATATATATTCCTAAATCCTCTGGGGAGCAACAAACTGAAGCAAGAAGAGCACAGGAGAAAATTATGAGACAATACAGCTTTTAAAAGATGGCAAACGTAATTTATCGACAGAAGAAGAAATAGAAAAACATTATTTTTAAAATTAAATTGAATTGGTGCCTTAATATTTACAAAAGGTGATGAGTGTTTGAAACCAAAAAATGGATATACTTTCCTCAAGGGAAGAAAAAGAATTATTAGAGAGAATTAGGATCAGGTAAGGACCAGATTACGAGGAAGCATAACACATTAGGCGCAAACACAGAGGGTTATGATATAAATTGTAAATGGGCAAGAAAGGATTTAAACGTCAATGGAAGCCAGTAGGGGAAGACATTGGTGAGACATGCTCAGCAGGGGGTGGCCATAAGACCACAGGGCAAGCATGAACCAGAAGAAAGAGAAACTAGATCACTACCAATAACACAGCTTTTTGACTTCAACCCAAACCAAATCACTGTGCAACTCGAATCCTGTGCATTTCCCTGACCAGAGGAATAGGGGCCTCTGCAACTGATTCACAGACAGAGTCAATGGTCTAGGGTCTCCATCCTTTCTCCCGTTCCTCCTACACTGGCAAGAGTCATCTCCGTTCCGCGTTTGCACTGCTTTCCACAGCCCAAATCTGGAGTTTCTAGGTTTAAAATTTTTGCTGCGCCTCCATGGCCTGTGGGTGCTAAAAGCAGATTCCTGGGGTCACGGGTCTCCAGGACTTGACCATGACTTCCTTTCTACCCTCCTTTGCTTTCACTTCTGCGGTAGCTGTTGGCTCTCCAGCTAGATGAAGTACCCCCTCCAAATGTGCAAGGGCTTCTCTTTTTCTGCTTTTCCCTCCTCCCTGGAATGTTCTTTCCACCTTTGACCCCCTGAGAGTCCCCTCACCTTTTACCCTCCAGAATATTCTTGAAGGCGGAGCTTTGTTTTCGCTCCTTTGTATGCCCTTAGTGCCAACCAGGGTGCCTACAGCAAGTAAATGACCACACAGAATCTTCCAAGATTGTTTGTTTCAACGCCACCTCCATCACTTGATTCTGTTTTTTCTTCTTCTCTAGGAATGAGATGGATAGACCTTTGACGTCCTATCACAGGCATTTCAGAACCAAGACGGTGCCAATGAGTGAGGAATTAAAGGATTTGGGAGATGCAGGAGAGGAGGCTCAACCTTGATGCTGGCCTGGCTTCGTCTTGCAAAGCGTCTCTTCTGCTTCTTTCTCCGTGTGTTTCTGAAGACATTGTCCCTGTTCTACCACTGACTGATGGTCACTGAGTGCCCTCGTTTGTGGCCTGTTTGTATCCCTTCAGCTAGAGCAGTGTTACAGTATCGTCCCCACAATTTTGGTATTGCAGTGGCCCTGGAGATCAGAGCCATAGGTAACTGGTAGCATTAAAAGGTTAAGAATTTGTTCTTAATCAAATAGTAAGACAGTAATGGCACTACAAATAGAACCACATTTTTTATATTCTCATTTCCTCCCATGGAAATGAGCATACTTTTCATTTGCTAATGAACTACAGGAAGGTCATAGCTGTAGTCTTATTGAAATAGACACCCATTAGGTAATGTGCTACAGAGGTGTTTATATGTGGAGTAATTATTCAATCAATCATCTGGCTATTAAGTTAGTACCTACTCTGCACAGGGCATTTTACTAAATTATGCAGAAGACATAAAGAAATGTAGGGCATCTTCCCTCAGTTCCAGATCCCAAAATATATAAACATATTCCCTGAACAAAAGAAACAATTCTCATAATCTGAAACCCAAAAGATACTAAAATGGAATTAACCACTAAAATATGAGTACTTTCTACCAGGTGTGATATATCTATACATTCAATGGGTCAGCCTTACAAAAGAATCTATAGGGTAAAGTGAAATCATAAAAAATAGACCTGAGATCTTAAATCTCTAGCCTGTGCCCGAGAATGTAGCTTAGTTGGTACAGTACTTGCCTCGTGTGACACCCTGAGTTCAGAGCCCAGCACCATACAAATCAGGTGTGGGAATGTTCACCTAAAATACACCACCCAGAAGGAGAATACAAAAAGTCAAAAGTTGGAGTTCATCCTCAGCTGCTGGTGAGTTCAAAGCTAACCTGCGCTGCATGAGACGATGTCTCAAGAGGAGAGAGAAAGTAGATTGATAGAAAGAAAGCACCAGAAAGCAAATCTTGAGCCCAGACTTCCTCACTCACTCTCACATTTATTCATCATTCACTTGCAATGTAATGGGGAAAGAACAGCATGAACTGGGAACTCAAAGCTGCAGAGCAAGGAAAGAGGAAGAAAGGCTGAGTTGACCTAGGTGGCCTCCATTGTAAGTCTTCATGACTTTCACAAAATTCACACATTCATGAAATCACACAGGAAGGAAAGACATTATCAAATGATAGGACAGAGAGGTAACCAAGATGCCAGGCCGCAGTACAGACACACAGAGAGAAAGGATCGTGAGTAAATAAGGGTTAGGGCTAGAAGGACTCAAAGGGAGATCACAAATGGCTAAGGTCCATTTATGGCCAGGATATCTGTGTTACTGTTTTAGCCTGTTTAGGCTACAATAACAAAACACTATAAACAGGGTGGCTTATAAATTGACAGAAATTTCTTTCTCATAGCTCAGGAGGCTAGAAGTCCAAGATCAAGTTGCCCCCAGATTTGGAGTCTGACGAGGTCCACTTTTTGATTCATGCTTGAATCAAAGTTTCAGTATCTTCACCTAGAAGAAGATAAGCATCTCTCAGGTCTCTTATAAACCAGCCATAGAAATTTATCCTGGTGATATAATTCTTTCCCCCCAACTCAACTCATGATAGCACCACCTTCAGGGTTAAAATTCTAGTGCATGATTTTTGTAGGGACAAAAGCCTTCCAACCGCGGTAGTTATATACCCAGTATTTAGCAAATGCCTACTATATGCCAGACACTGTGCTTGGATCTAGGAACACAAGGGCAAAGCACCAATTAGAAACAGGGAATGGAGCAAGTGATTACCCTACACAGTGGTGTTGGCATGTAAACTGTGTGTTGCACACAGGAACATAAAAGAAATAGATGAAGCAGATGATATCTAAAAAAAACAAAGGGAGAGACCCTAGATTGAAACCCTAACCTGACACAATGGCTTTGTAGCCTTGGGAAGTTTATTTCAAATCTCTCAGCCTCCAGTTTTCCACGTGTGTGAAGGGATAGGTTATAATTCCTATGTCAGGGCTGTCACAATGATGCAATGTGTTGATGGAGCTGAAAACTTAGCTGAGTGCCTGCTACTAGGTAAGTATACAGTAACTGTTGCCATAACCATTGTTCTTATGATAGTACTGCTTCTGTTACTTCTGCAAAGCCAAGGCTTGTTAGATTATCCAAACAAGAAAAAGCATTTCGTTATACAAAGTCACAGAACCAAGGAAGACCATGATGTATTTGTAGAAGAAATTTGGCATGGCTGGAGAACAAAGAGTTGAGAACAACAACAACAAAAATTATTCTCAGCAAGTTTGGATGGTCTGTTCGACATTTTCATGAAGGTGCTCATAAGAAAGGGCTTTCATAGTTTCAGAATCAGAGGCATGCCCATGAAGATAAAGAACATGGACTATCTGAGGAATGCTTTAGACCTTCAGCATTCAGGGTAAGGGAAGAGGGGAGAGGAGTCAAGGAAACCTGTTTTCTGGATTAAGCAGACATTACAGCATTGTTCCTTGAGGTAGGTAACAGTGGAGGAAGAACATCTCAGATTAATCAAATGCCATTAGAAATCCATTCTATACAGCATAGATTTGCACAAAAGGAGGAAGGGGAGGGGGCGAAGAGGAAGTACACAGTAGAAGAAAATGCAAGTTTATATGGGAAATGAGTGATCATATAATTAGCATTTCCATTCAGGGGAAGGAAAGACTTCTTTTGGTGCTAATGTTAATTCGGAAAAGAAAACAACTTACAGTCAGCTTTATATCACATACAAAATTGATTGTATGTGAATTTAAAATGCAAATACAAAAAAAATGTAAAAGTAAAAGAAAACTTACGAAATTATTTGTATGGTCTTGGAATGATAAGAGACTGCTTAACCACCGGGCGGGTGGTGGCGCACGCCTTTGATCCCAACACTCAGGAGGCAGAGCCAGGCAGATCTTTGTGAGTTTGAGGCCAGCCTCGTCTACAGAGCAAGATCCAAGAAAGGCACAAAGCTACACATAGAAACCCTGTCTGCAAAAACCAAAAAAAAAAAAAAAAAGTAACTGCTTAACCAAGTCAGAAGCTCAAGTTGCCTTGGGGTGGGGACTTTGCTGTTCTAGAATTCTGTTAGCAGATGGTGTCATGAGCAGAGGCAGCATATATGCTAGGGGAGAACATTTACTACTCTGTTAAAAGGAAGAGATCTGTATTTGTTATTCGAGATGCACAAACTATCTTAACAGCTCACCCTGCCTTCCAATAGCTTACCGCATTCCGAGTCCTATCTACCTTCACACAGGAAAACTCAGAAAACTCATCTCCCAGAACCCCTTGCAAAATCATCTAAGTTCTTCCTTGCTGTAACTGTGTTTTACAGACACAAGATGGCATGCTGCTAAGCAGGACTGAGCCTGTGTCTATGAGTTTTTCTATCACAAGCTTTCTGATATCTCTGGGTGACAAACAAGTTTGCTGATTCATCCGGAGTAGAAAACTGTGAGATCTCAGGCAATTCAGGAGTGGAAGATTTGGAGAGAGTTGCTGAGCCTTGCTAGCTGTATTCAGCTAATCACCTGATGCTACAGTGCCCAGAACCTGAGGGAGCAGAGTTGCATCCATGGGTTGGTGGACCATTCAGGAAGCACTGTGCAGCTGAACTGTGTATATTCTCCTCTTCAGTGCCACTTTGTGTTTTGTGTATGTGTCCTCTGACATTTCTTTCTTCAGACCCCTCATCCATCGATTCTTCCGGTCCTTAATATCTTTTGATAGATTCCTGACTGTGCAACCAGCCAGTTCCTGTTGTTACTACCCTTAGTGCAGGAAGAGTCTCTACAAACTGATATTTAAAGAAAAATGTCTATGAGCCAGCTCAAAGGAAAAATAGGCAAGGAATATGCAGAGGCATATTGTTAAAAAGTAATTAAATTATAACCATATGAAAAGATGTATGTCTTCATAATATAAGGCAGTTCAAATTTAAACAATGAATTAGACACACTCTTTTTACTCATTGTATTGGAAAAAGTTAGGAAATAGAATTCATAACTGATCAAAGTGTTATGGAGAAAAAATGTCAGTGGAGTATTTAGCCACAAATTGAACACTTATTTCATACACACAACACTCAAGACTTAGGGACCATCAAGGAACAGAAAAACAGAAAGATCGTAAGAGTCAGAGGAGGAAGTGTACCAGAGAGAACCATTGTCTTTTAGATGTAAAATAACAGATAGACTCATGAACACACAGCAGCTGTGGTTGGCTACAAGAGACCAGTAACATTCTAGCATGGAGTCAGAAGGGGCTCATGAGCTTCCGCCCCTATCTGAGGAGACGTTGACCCTCAGTGGCTTCTGGGGAAAGGATAATAAGGGTTTTGTTAGGTTGTGGCCCCTTGGTAGGTCAACCACACCCCAGTGTATGGTTCCACACCCCTGACACCCATACCTGAGCAGCACAAATTTGACTTAGTAGATTGTTGGGGGGATATGAAGGTAGGAGGCAGTGGGGAGGGGGGTTCTGGAGTTAGGGGGAGGAGTAGGAGTGAATGTGATCAAAATGCATTGTAGGAAGTTCTCAAAGAGTTAATAAAATATTATGTTTGAAGAAAATATCATTGACATCTTGCAAAGGCACCAGGGGGAAAAAGCAGCTTTGTATGCTAGTTGTCAATGTCCCTACAGCCTTAAAGCAATCTGAAAATTGCTATAAAGACAAAATACAGCTACCCCTAAACTAGGACCCAGCAACTCCACTCTTCAGAAACAAAGACTCCAGCACAGAGGGTATGTGGAAAATTATGTTTGTTGCAGTATTATACATACTCTCCAAAAAACAACCAAATTGTCCACCCATTAAAAAAGCAGTTGACTGAATTTTATTTCATTCATTATGCAATATTATTTTGCATAAGTGATCAAAATTTTATAATATTTACACCACAACCTATTAACATGTTTGAATACATGTTAGAATGCATAAAATTCAATGATGCTCTCTATGCGCTGAGAAAATTGTGAGTGGGAATGAAGCCAAATGCGGAGGTGTCGAAAGTGAGAGCAATGTGAATAGCTAACATGAGGAGAAGTGGGAGAAAATGAGGAAAGAATTCACCGCTGTGAAGTGGAATTTGCCTTGTGTGATATCACCTGATGAGGTAAGAACATTGAGGAAACAGGAAGATGACAACATGATGTAAAAGCACAACACACAGTCACGGGGTGTTCTAAGCATCTGTGTTTGTGGTTTCTCATGTTATCATCAGCTTCATAAATAAAATTCTGGGAGAAAAAGCAAGTTACAGAATAATTTGGACCCCATGGTTTGCTTATGTTTTCTTTTGTTTGGGGAAAAACACATAATCTTTCTTCTCTATAGTTACCTCAGAAAAATGTTGATTGGCATTTGTAATGGGGACTTTATAGCTTTTTCTTTCTGTTTGCATTGTTATGTGTTCCACAAAAATCAAGTGCTACATCTATGATTTTTTTATTGTTGAAAATCATAGGTTTTAAAAATAGAAAGAAAGCTTACAGGTACTCAGTTCTTGACTAACACTGTCACACTCCATGTAAGCAGAGATTTCAAAAATATTGTACATATATATTAGAAAATTAAAAATATTATAAAGCATGAAAGCAAATGTTTTAAACTGTGATTAATATATCTTATATTACCTTTCTATACTTTAAATTTTGAGGGTTTTTTTAATTAAAAAAAAATTGGGCCCCACCCCTTAATGAAGAGATATGGTCAATTAATGAGTGCTCAAAGAGGAATAATCAATCATCCCCATAGATGAGCCTCCTAATTGATTACCCAATGCCAAATGGTCACCCCCAAACACAGACATATGAGTAACACTAAACAGACTCGGCGCGTTGTATTTATGTATTTGTTTGAGTGAATTTGAGAGGGAAGGCGAGGAGTTGGAGGAAGAAGGGCAAAGAGGGAGCGGATATGAATATAGTACATACATTAATTTTTAATTTAATCTGTATCGTGTATATTCATTGTGCATGATACTGTGCTACATAAGAACATTTTATAAGCATACACACTGAGCATCTTTGCCTCCACTCCCTTATCTTCCACTTTCTCACCTCTCCCCACTCCCATTAGTCTCCCATGTTCCTGTAGACAATTTCTTTTGTACATTCATGTTATATATTTTTATTTATCTATGTACTTACGTATTTGTTTTGTTTGAGTCAAGATCTCACTATGTAGTCTTGAATGGCCTGGAACTCACTATATTAATCAGGTTGACCTCAAACTCAGAGATCTGCCCAAGTGCTGGGATCAAAGGCATACATGTCCCCTTTCATGTCACATATTTTTTTAAGATGAGCAAAATGAAAAAGTAGAAGGAAGAGATGTGTGCAAAGGGTTGGGAAGCGAGGGACTCCAATTAGATGAGAAGGCCTCCCTTTAACTTGTCATTGTCTACATGGCTTCCTCTCACCATGCCAGACCAGGAGTGCTCTCATGTGTTCCTGTAACACACTCTGTTTCCAAGTAGGGCATTCTACAAAAGGTGCCCCTTCATGTCATGCAATCTTTACACTATTACCCCCATACCTTCTGTACCAAGTGCAGCGCCTGTCCAAAATGAAACCTTTTTGGAGAATGGGTAAAGTATTCAGGTTCTGAGGGCACACAGCAGCAGCCAGTGATTTTTCGTCATCTTTTCTCCTAGGCAGTTGTCTTCCTCAGCATGTGTGTGCCCCTCAAAACTCATATGCTGAAGCCCAGTTGCCAAGGCGGTGGTAGTAAGGGATGGGAAACTGAGACAGCGTGATCATATGGCTCCTTCCTGTGAGTGGGATTGTCCTCCTCGTAAGGAAGGATAGAGCCCCCGGGAGCTCACATAGCTTTCCACATGTGAGCGTGCCTGGGAAATCACTACTGGTGTGGTCTCTCTCACCAGACCATAAAGCCACCAGCTCCCTGACCTTGGTCTTCCCAAACTCTAGAACTGTAAGACAACTTCCTGTTTACAAATTCATCAGTCTAAGGTACCTTTTATAGAAACCTGAGCAGAATGACTAAGGCTTTTCATATTTACAAAATGATTCATATTGTGAAAAACACAATTGCTTTACTGTTCAAAATTAGGTCCCTTTTGTTGTCATCTGAATGAAAATACTATGCTTATTTGTTGAAAATCAAATGAGGGACCAGTGAAATGGCTCAGCAAGTCCGGCACTTGCTACCAAGCTTGAGAGCCTGTGTGGTTCCTGGAACCCGTGTGGTGGAAGAGAAGGACAGATTCTGATCTCCACTCACAGGCTACAGTGCACGCATAGATTCACGCTTTGTCACAAACAAATTCATTACTTTTTTAAACCAAGAAGGAAATAAAATGATGCAAGGCTAACTGCAGCATCTGGGTAAGAATACAAAACTGGGAATTTTTCATTTATAACATTTTCAGTGAAAGGATGCAATGAGTGTGTAAAATGGGTGAAGCAACATGGAAGGGGCTCGAGAAGTTTACTCTAAGGGCCAGAGAGATGGCGCCATGGACCGAGGAGCTTGCCGTGGAAGCCTGGTGACTGAAGTTCTATCCCTGGGACCCATGCATGGTAAGAAAACTGAGCCTGGAAAGCTGTCTGTCTTTTGAGTTCTATATGCATGCATCCACATGTAACAATAACTATAAATGACATTTTAATTATAAAGAAAGTTCAATCCGAGTCTATAGGGTAGCCATTCATGTGTGTAGTTGAGGTTGAACAGCACACAAAGTGGGCAGACTCTGAGGTCTCTTCACTTGAGGTGACAATGTTAATATACCTTAAATAACAATGAGATCCTGAGAATGGGATTGAGAAGTTGGAGGCTACTGATAACCACTTGCAAATGAAAAATTAGTTTTCTCCAAGGGAATCTCACTGAGAATATAAACTATTCTTAAGGGCAGGTCCCATGCCCAGGAGTAGATGGCCAAAACACAGCAAACTCAATGGCAGTTTTGGAGAATTTTAGTCTCATAATGACTTGTCAGGACTTTTCACGCTGTTGGGTTTTTTTTTGTTATTGTTGTTGTTTTGTGGCCCTCAATATTGTTTTAATATATTTCCTTGTGAATGAAAATACATATACTTAAAATTTACAACTTATTTTTAATGCAACACCTGTACTTCAAGCATATTGTATGTTAATTTTTTATTCTTATCCCCAAAGTGTCTTGTATGTGAAATGTTGGCAAATATCCTTAATAATATTACTTTACTTAAGAATGGTGATTTAAAAATAAATCATTTTCTCTTACCGAATTGTCTAATTCCTCTTTCTTCAAGTCCCGACATTCAATCTGTTACTTCATTTATTCTACTGTTAAGGTTTTCTAAATGTGTTATTAAAATTCTCAATTACATGTTTATCTCAGCATGAGTTTTTATAAGTATTTCTTTTTACTGAATTCAGTCTTCAACCTGAATTATTTTCATGATTTCATTGAGCCAAATGTTTATACCTATCTACTTTAAGTTAATTCAGGTGATTGCTTGTGTTGTCTTTAAACTTCTTTCAATCTCTGATCATGCTTATGATCATTCTTTTACATTCTGTGTCCTGGTATTCACCTAGAAGATTCTCATTTGAAAACATTTTTTATAGGATGATGTGTAGCTAGAGTTTTCCTGCCTGGCCCACAATCAGGACAAATCTCTATCACCTGCCAGTCCCACAGCCTCAGACCCGACCAAGTAAACACAGAGACTTATATTGGTTACAAACTGTATGGCCATGGCAGGCTTCTTGCTAACTGTTCTTACAGCTTAAATTAATCCATTTCCATTAATCTATACCTTGCCACATGGCTCGTGGCTTACCGGCATCTTCACAAGCTGTTTCTCATCATGGCAGCTGGCAGTGTCTCTCTGACTCAGCCTTCCACTTCCCAGCTTTATTCTCCTCCTTGTCCCGCCTACACTTCCTGCCTAGCCAATGGCCAATCAGTGTTTTATTTATTGACTAATTAGCAACACATTTGCCATACAGAACTTCCCACAGCACTTCCCCCTTTTTTTTAAAAAAAAGGAAGGTTTTAACCTTAACAAAGTAAAATTACATATAATTTGGGAATTTGGGCGTAGCTTCTCTTACTACTTCCTGCTGGAGGGGGGCGCTGTATCTTATGGGGACACAAAGAAAATTTTAGGATTATGGAATAGTCCATGAGGGTGTATCGTCTGAGCCAGTCGCCTTGAAACCATTCTGGATGTTGGATCATCTGGTCCATGGTGTCATTGGAGACCTTTCAGGTGGCCTTGGCTGGTCAAACCTGATGTATCTTAATCTTGAACAAATCCATAGCCTCTGGCTTTCTGTGGGAACAAAAGCAGAGTCTCCTTTCCAAAGTAACATATCCTTACATCCAAATTTTGAAGTCAAGGTATCTTTAAAATATACATTTTGGCATAACTGAACAGCTTTTACAATCAAATGTTTTTCTGCAGTTAAAAATCCCAAAGACAACACAATCCAGATTCTCTGTGTAATATCCATTTTTTATGTGGCTTTTTTTTTTATACTACCTTTACTGTCTCTTTAAAGACTTTATTTTTAAAAACTGTTTATTTCTTTATATAACTATATATATTCCTTTTTCTCTCTTTCAAGCCTACGTACATTTTTACATACATTGTAAACTATTACATCTGAATCTGTCTTATTGTGAATCTATTGCCTTAAACTGCAGCAGCTGTGGCTGCTGGCTCCACCCACTTCAGCTTCCCCACATGGCCCTGGTACTTTACCATCAGCTCTGGGAGCAATCGTGGGTCTATGTTTTTATCCAAGCAGCGTGTAGCCCAAAAACCTCTTTTTTTATTTTGTACTAGCAAAGGCTAAATCCACCACACAGCTTAATGTGCCATTTGCAGAGGCCTCATTCCCGCCCTACTGCAGGTCGAGCACACACACTAGGAACCCACAAGTAGCTCAAACCGGCAGCTGCCGCTCATTTGAGAGAGACAATTAGGAAGCTGTTTTTAGCTCCGTTTTAGAATCTTTTTTCTCAGTTTTTTAGGTGGAAACTCTTGCCACCACATTGGACGCCATTTGTAGCTAGAGTTTTCCTGCCTGGCCCACAATCAGGACAAATCTCTATCACCTGCCAGTCCCACAGCCTCAGACCTGACCAAGTAAACACAGAGACTTATATTGGTTACAAACTGTATGGCCATGGCAGGCTTCTTGCTAACTGTTCTTACAGCTTAAATTAATCCATTTCCATTAATCTATACCTTGCCACATGGCTCGTGGCTTACCGGCATCTTCACAAGCTGTTTCTCATCATGGCAGCTGGCAGTGTCTCTCTGACTCAGCCTTCCACTTCCCAGCTTTATTCTCCTCCTTGTCCCGCCTACACTTCCTGCCTAGCCAATGGCCAATCAGTGTTTTATTTATTGACTAATTAGCAACACATTTGCCATACAGAACTTCCCACAGCAATGATGCATAATTATTCTGTCTTGCCAGCCAGCCCCCAAATAAAGACACAGAGTCTTATTATTAATCATAAATGTTCAGCTGATAGCTTAGGCTTGTTACTAACTGGCTCTTACAACATATTTCTTACCCACATTCTACAACTTCTCAGTACCTTTCTTTAGCATGGCATGTTCATCTTGCTTTTCCCCATGTCTCCCTGCAATTCCGCCCTTCTTCATGCCAGCAAGCTCTCTCTCTGTCTGCATGTCTTGTTCCAGTATTTCCTTGTTATTCTCCCTTCTCTGTGTTTTGGAATGGTAATGTGTATCCTGTTACATTATATGTTGGAAGTATGTGACTTGCTTTTTGATTTTGATTTTTATAGGTGATTTCAGTTAAGAGATCACCATGCATCTCAGAAGAGATTTTGTACTTTGGTCACTGAAATAAATTTGAGACTGTTATAGACTATGGGAACTTTTGAAGTTAGACTTAATGCATTTTTGCATTATGATATGGCTATAAACCCTGGAGGCCAGGGAGTGGAATGTGGTGGTTTGAAAGAAAATGTCCCACAAAGGGAGATGTGTCACTGTGAAGGTGGGGTTTGAGGTCTCTTTTGCTCAAGTTTCCCTCAGTGTGACTGCCAGTTGACATCTTATTGCCTCTGAGTCAAGACATAAGGACTATCAGCTCCAATACCACATCTACTTGCAAGCCATCATGCTCCCTGCCATGATGATAATGCTCTGAAACTGTAAGCAATCAACCTCAATTAAATGTGTCCTTTATAAGAAAAAAAAAAACATAATTGTCTTTGTGGAACAATCTTTACATACACTGTGAAGATATGTTGTTCCATTGGTTTAATAAAGAGTCCAAATAGTCAATAACTAGGAAGGGAAGAGGTTAGGCAGGACTTGCACACGCTGTTGGTTTTAATAAGCGGCACTGTTACTGGGTGGGAAAGGTCTCCAGGCACAACAAAACCCAGTACCAGAGCTTTATTAGGTGGAGGGAGGGGACAGAAGGGGGGGGCAGGCCTGTTGGAAAGGCACATGAGGAGGAGGGAGAGATGGGGGAGGAGGAGAGAGCAGAAGAGGAAGAGGAGGGGTCTGTGTCCCGCTTCTTATGGATTCCCCTGCACATACACATATGGGCTTACGCAGCTACGCCATGCATGCGCAGATTGCATAATCACGCTGTGTGCAAATTACGTGATCACACAGCACACGGAATTATGTAGGACATAAAAGCCCCTTACTTGGCTACTGAACTGCGCATGTGTGGTCATGTAGCTGGAGGAGTGGCCAGGAATTCCAACACACAACCCACCCCCAACCCCCAACCCTCAACCCCCCCACCCCACGGTCACTTTAAAGGTCCTTTGCATATATATTATGTGTTTTTATGGGATTTCTCTATGTGTCAACATGTATATCTCTGCATCTGTATGTCTTTCCTGGGCTTTTTCTTTGGTTCTTTTTTTCTGTTTGCTTGTTTGTTTTGTCTAATTCTGGTTGGTTTGTTTTTATTTTATGTTATTATTATTTTAGATGCCAGTTTGTATTCTAATGAGAAAGAGAAAGAAAGGGTGTGTATTTGGGTGAGTGGGAAGTGGAGAGGATCTGGGAAGAATTAGGGGAAGGGAAACTCTAATCTGAACACATTGTATAAATGAATAAATCGATTTTCAATTAAAAAAGAAAAGAAGTTGGAGGCTTTCAAAAGCTAGAGGATTTACATTGTACATAGAACAATCTTTTCCAAAAATGGTTCCATAGAGTTCTACACGGAAATATGATCATTCCCTTCCTGAAAAAAAATTTATTTTTGCACTAAAATAAGGTGCCAATAAATAAAATAAATTAAAATATATCTGCCTTGTGATTGCTAATAAAGTAATGACAATAATGAGCAGTAAAATGATCCGTCATCCTAAAAAAAAAAAAACAAAAAAACAATGCGATGAAGATTTTAAGATGAAGATGGCAAATGGCTTGTAAGTCTTACGACCAATGTTACCTGAGTCTTAGCTGCCGGTGAAGCTCATTTCTCATGACTGAAGGAAGGTCACAGGGCTGCTGCTTAATGAGGGTGCGGGTAGGTGCGAGGATGGGGGTGAAGGAACACATCCTAGCTGCTCTGTCATCTGTGAGGAAACAGAACAACCCACCGCAGAGGGAAGGGGAGGTAAGATAAAAGTCAGCCCATTATTTAGAACTGGGTCACACGATCTTTATCGCATGGACTGTGTGCTGGGGGCTCTCAATGTCACTCCCACCACACTCCTTGCCCAAACTGGGTTAAAAACAAGCGTGTATGTTACAAAACCTCAGTGCTGCATTGTCTTTACTTCGTCTAATAGGAACTGAGCTCTGTTGCAGATTGTTTACCACTGTAATTAAACGCAAAGCCTAAACAACATAATAAAAATGATCACGATAAGGGAGCAAAGGGGATGTTGATTTTCTACATCCCGAAATAGGACCCATGACCTTAATGCCTTTTCCCCATCAAAGCGCATGATGCTTAAAGTTAAAGTGAGAGGCTACCATAGCTATTGCCTTCCAACGCTTTGGTAAGGTTTTACGGGTACCATCTATTTATCTTGGAATGATGCCATTACTGCAGGATTGCAGGAAATTTTCACTTCATTCCTGTGTCTCACACACACAAACGGAAACAAAACTTACTTCTGTCTCTTTTTTTTTTTCAGAATTTGATAACATAATGTCGCTAAATCAAAGCAGCCAGCAGCTGTCCTCTGTCTCAAGTCACCCCTCTTCCATGCAAAGTCAGGTCATGTGATACCCCACTCATTTATGTTTTCTGTAATGAAAGGATGCCTCTTTGTGCTGCAATAGATAGTTTAGATTTTTTAATATTGTTAGTGTTGAGAGATAAACACTTTGGTACATATTGGAGAGTAATAAATTGTGTTGAACATTGATAAACTAACGCAATTACCAGCAAGGTCAGAGAGTCAGCTAATTTAGAAATATCAGTCCTAGGATTTTGAGTTGTCCCCTGGAGAACTGCAGCCACTTTATTACAGCAGGAGGGTGAGGAGAAAATGGTACATTAGGATTGATCTTTTGATCTAATTGTGGGACTCTGCCATTCCTTGTTTGACCAAAAATGCTTACCAAGCAAGAGGAAGCATAGCACAACTAATTGAGGACCATCCCTTACACACCAGACACAGTAAAGGAATTCTGGGAAATAGCAGACAAACTGCACTTGAGGTTATTGGGAAGAGGGTGTTGCCATTTCAATGCTCGGTTCGTATTTCTTTTGCAACATGTCTTCGACACCAGAGTCATAAATAAAATTTAACATCTTCAATCCATTTAAGGAGAATTTCTCATTCTCCTGTTTATGGTGTGAGCTGCTGAAATTCTGAGAATATCTAAATGAAGTAATCTGTACCCCCTTTTTTAATAGAGACATAACGTTGCTTTAGGATTACCTGAGCATCTAATAGATTTTCAGACCCAGGAAACATCTCATCTCATTGTTTCCATACATTCATCAACATTGATTTCTTTGCTAATCAGTGATACAAGAACTGTGCACAACTTCTATCTAAACCTGCTCACTTAAGCTCTTCAAATTCATTCCAGAGGTCTGAGGCTAATCATCTGCTCACATTCACATTATTGTTGTCCTAATATAGCTTAGTTTATCTCTCACCCAATATCCATCAGGTCCTGGTTTCTAGGACTAGGCTAATTTGAATGATTGTGTTAAAGTCAAACTGGGTAACATCCTGAATCCAGGGCTGAAACAAAGTTCAATGGAAATGAGATTCATGTCTGGCTGCCAGGCACATCACAGGCACCATCAAACTGTGTTACTTGGGAGAGGCGTTTGGAACTCAGCCTCTTCGAATATGTAATCCCGTCTGACAAGGAGTTTCATGGGAAGCAGCACCACTGAACACCACAGCAGCCTGTGGAGACCTGAGACTGGCAGGTTCAAAGGCCATCAGAACCTCAGACTCTAATCACGGATGGTAACACAATGCCTCAAAATTCTCTCCTAATATCAGCCTGCCTGCAGACAGACAAATCACATGTAAATAGTAAACGTAGAATAAAGGTGGATTATCTGAAAACGGTCCCCTCGGGTATTGTATCTGCAAAAGCGAAAACACTTCCATAGACGGATTTTTGTTCGGTAGGCTAAAAGACAATCAGGAAATAGAAGTAAAAACAGGATATGATTTGCTGTAGTTCTTGTTTTAAATCAAGTCAATTCTCCCATAGGCAAGGGCATTGACAGAAAGGAAGCATTCTTGAGGAACGGAGGGCGGGGAAGGCATAAGTGTCGAGTGACTTTTCAGGGTCTTCGCCAAGAACCCACTCAGTGCTATACTCTTCAGACTCACAAACAAACAGCCTCCAAAATGCACACACACACACACACACACACACACACACACACACACACACACACCAGCTGCCTTAAGTATCCCTCTATACTCTTGCTTGTTATTAACTATGGTGCAGAGTACTTAAAACTCGCTGAAGAATGTTGATATTTTAGGAACAGGGTCTGAGACTACAACACTCACAGTTCTGCCGCTGAGTGCGGACTGACCTAACACTGTAGTAACAACTGATACCGAATAGAAGCTGTCTGCCCTTTGTCTACAGACTGAATTCTTAGGACGGGGCTGGGCTGACCCCTCTGTTTTGCAGTCAGCTCCAGGGGTTTAGCCACTTACACTGCACTTTTGAAAGGATGATGAACTGGTGACAGTTAACAGTAAGATTGTATTACACAGAATATGAGGCCAAACTCTGTGGCTGGAGAAGGTTTGGAGTGTTTTGTGTTTTGTTTCCAAAAAAAAAAAAAAAAAACAGCTAAGACCATTTGAAAATAAATCCTAAATTACTGTTGCACAAATCCTAATTGGTCTTAATTAAAAAAAAACGGAGCCAGATGTCAGGGTGAAAGTTGAAAGATCCGAGAAACAAAGCAAGCCACCTCTTAACTCACCAACTTCTCAGCCTGAAAAGATCTGAGTTCCTGTCTCCTCCCGCCTTATATTCCTTTCTCTGCCCAACCACATTACTTCCTGTCTCAACCTTCCTAGTGCTGCCTGGCTGTTTCTCTTTTAGACTGAATTAATCTCATGTAGCCCAGCATGGCCTTGAACTCACAGAGATCCAGACAGATCTCTGTCTCTGCCTCCCGACTGCTAAGGTTAAAGGCGTGTGACACCACTGCCTGACCTCTATGGCTAGCTCTGTCCTCTGATCTTCAGGCAAGTTTTATTTCTTAGATTACAAGCAATATATCA
Source organism: Peromyscus eremicus (assembly GCF_949786415.1). Lineage (NCBI taxonomy): Eukaryota > Metazoa > Chordata > Mammalia > Rodentia > Cricetidae > Peromyscus > Peromyscus eremicus. The sequence goes on along the minus strand of NC_081425.1, from coordinate 18,857,125 downwards.
CCACAGATTACTTTTCCAGAGAAAGGAACCCATATTTAACATAAAGAAACACAGTAACTGAACAATGGGAAAAAATCAGAATATATGTTTATATAATACATTACATATTATTAAAATACAAATATTGTATTATTTTGATATTCACACAAACAAAATGGTTTGTCATCGATTATGCCACAATATGAAATACCTAATTCCTATAATTTCACAAATTTGAGGCAAATTTCACTTTCAATCTTATTTTGAGCTTGGCATCCTAAGATGTGTGTTTACCCCTTATCAAACATCTCACTGGCAAAGACCTATATGTCTGTCTTTCAAGGGCAGTGTGGTGTGTCCTTTGGGTTAGTTTAGCGATCCATGCACTCTGACTTTAGGATTCTTCAAGATTGAGTCCTTAACATTTGTAAAAACAATCTTTCACCAAAGAAATCAATATTACTTTTCCTGGTTTCAAAACACAAGTCCTTCAAATAAATTGGTTTAAAAATGCATCACATAGGATATTGTTTTCATCAGAAAGTACTTTACATTGGTTTCCCAGAAATTGATGTATAATGGGATGACTGTCCCTGCATTTGTCCATCCAAAGAGGCTTCTAGGTTGATTGCTCAGAATGACCAGCCCAGAGGCATCATCCATCTCTTCTAAGGACATGTGAAGTGAAGTTTAAGAATGTGTTACAGGTATTGTAAGGGAGGGAAAAGATGAACAGGGCCATCTGGCTACAGAACCTCTCCTTAGTGACCTAGTCAACACTGCCAATGGGGACAATTTGGAGTGACTTCATCTGGGTACCCAAGGCTTGAGTACTCACCCCTCCAGTTGCCATATTGAGGTCTTCTTATTTAGCATCCCACACAAAATACATTTCCAGATAAATCTCTTTCTTCAATCAAGACCTGACTATCAGATTCTTTGCCAGAACTGAAAAAGAATATCATGCTATTGTTCATAATCTGTTTTCCTGTGGCTCCTTCTCTGTCCAGGCCACCTTGGCTGCCACCATTTTCTGGTAAGGTGTGTACTCGGTGGCTGGGCGACCTGAGTCACAGCTTGATGTACCTGTACGTAGAAACCCCTTAGCTCTGAGTTAATTGTTAAAGGTAGATCTAAAACTAGAGATAAGACTTTGGAAAGGGGAAGGTTAAGCTTAATTAGCACATCCGCCAGACCTTTTCAAACAGATAGTCTGGATGCTTAAGTCTGTTCTTAAAAAGTCTGGGGAGGCCTTGTCTTCTTGTGGATGGAATTGGGGCGTGGGTTGGGAGGGGGAGGCTAGGGGGAGGGAGGAGGGAAGAGGGGGATCTTTGGTGTGTAAAATGAATGAAAAAATTTTCTTAATAATAATAATAATAAAAGAAAATCTCAAAAAAAAGTCTGGGGAGTATCTCAGATAAGACACTTCCTTCCAGAGAAGGTCCTGGCTGGACATTGCTAATGACGATAATTACAGAAAGGCCTGAAATTAGGGATCTTGACTGTATCTGTAGTTAGCACAATTGAAGAAAGTTTTACAAATACTTTAATTGTATAGGGGAAATTGTGCCAAATGAATGATCAAACTTACTGTTCTTAGGAGTGGAAAGACCACAATAGCATGCAAGAAATTCATAGCAGGAAAAGGCTGATATTCAAAAGGCAATATCATCATGACTCCTTAAGCCTTGGCTTTATCCTCTGGAAAGGCTCTTGGCTTCTTCTAGGTATAGCTTTGTCATAGCCAGCCGAATTCCTACTTTGTATTTCTGCATTCCAAAGCATATATGCATTTGTCATAGTGATCACCAGTCTAGACTACAGTTCTTAATTCAAAGTATGCCCTCACTGTAGTGGATTGTGTTCCCCAAAATATTGTGCACCCTAATAAACCTATCTGGGGTCAGAGACAGAACAGACACAATATTAAACATAGAGGTTAGGCAGTGGTAGCACACGCCTTTAATCCTAGCATCCCTCTGGATCTTTGTGAGTTCAAGGCCACATTGGAAACAGCCAGGCATGGTGACACGCGCCTTTAATCCCAAGAAGTGAGCCTTTAATCCCAGGGAGTGATGGCAGATAGCAGAAAGGTATATAAGGCATGAAGACCAGGAACTAGAAGCTTTTAGCTGGTTAAGCTTCAGGCTTTCGAGCAGCAGTTCAGCTGAGAGCCATTTGGATGAGGACACAGAAGCTTCCAGTCTGAGGAAACAGGATCAGCTGAGGAACTGTCAAGGTGAGGAAGCTGTGGCTTGTTCTGCTTCTCTGATCTTCCAGCATTCACCCTAATACCTGGCTTCAGATTTGTTTTTATTAATAAGTACTTTTAAGATTCATCTACAGGTGTCTGTATTAATCACCATCTACTGCAAAATGAAGCTCTTTCTGATTAGGGTTAAGACATGCACTAATCTATGTTCATAAAGATAAGAACTTAAGGGGGCAGTTTAACAATATGTGCTTTTAACAGAATAATGGTATTACAGTTCCTCCTATGGCATATGGCCTAGTCAGCTATAAGCTTTTGACTCAGTTAACATTACTAGACATGTATTCTGTCTTGTAGAGTGGATTTTAAATTCAATCAGAAAATTATTGGTTGCTGCCATAATATTGAGACTGATTTTATGTAGGTCAAGCTAGCCTTAGACTTGCTAGGTATCCAAGGATGAGCATGTATTTCTGATCCTCTTTCCTCCCAAGTGATGATATTATATGTGAACTGCCGTACCCAGTTGACTGCTTTCTTGATGTGCCCTGTGTGGAATATGTGTGTGTGTGTGTGTGTGTGTGTGTGTGTGTGTGTGTGTGTGTGTGTGTGTGGTGGGGGAGAAGTTTCTCTTTTTTTATAATAAAGGACAGGGATATGGAGCAGTATGAAAAAGAGAATGAGGTCTATTCTTTCATATTTTCTAGGAAAAAAATGTCAGGAGAAATTACATATGACTTCAGTTCTGAATAGTAACTAGGAAGAATCAAGGTAGGACTTGTAGTGTTGAGTGTGTTGTCCAGGTGGAAGGAGAAATCTATAAGCTTGCAGAAACCTATAGTAGAGGGGGGGTCTATGGTGGTGTCATACAAGGACTCAAACCATATGAAGAGATAAAAATGAAAACCAAAACAACTGTCTTCCATGTCTAGAGGGCCTAGTCTAGTCCCATGGGGGCTCCACAGCCACCAGTCCACAGTTCATGGGTTTCCACTAGTGTGGTCCATCGTCTCTGCATATCCTCCCATCATGATCTTGACGACGTCTCTCTCCTGCAGTTATTTCTCCTTTCTCTTATCAATTGGATTCCCAGAACTCAGCCTGGTGCCTGGCTGGGGATCTCTGCATCTGCCTCCATCTGTCACTGGACAAAGGCTCTATGATGGCAGCTAGGTTATTTGCTAGGCTAGTCACCAGAATTGACCAGTCCAGGCACCCTCTGGACCACCAGCAGACCAAGGTGGGGTCAACCTTGTGGATTCCTGAGAGCCTCCCCAGCACCCTGCCTCTTCCCATTCCCATGATGTCCTCATCTATCATGGTATCTTCCTCCCTGCCCTCCCACTCTGTCACTGTTCCAGCTTGACCCTCCCATTTCCCTATGTTCTCATCCCCTGCTCCTCGCCCTCTGTCACCCCCCACACACAGTCTACTAATGTAGATCTCATCCACTTCTCCTTCACAGGGTCATCCATGTGTCCCTCCTACGGTCTTTTGCATACAGAAGATGGTTGTTTGGCTTGGACTGTTTGGGGGGCACCCAGGCAGTGGGATCGGGATCTGTCCCTGATGCATGGGCAGGCTTCTGGGAATCCGGTGCCTGTGGTGTGACACCTTGCACAGCCTTGGTGCAGTGGGAAGGGGCTTGGACCTGCCTAGGCTCAGTGTGCTGGGCTCTGCTGACACCCCATGGGAGACCTAGATTTTGGGGATGTGGAGATGCCGGGTGGCTTAGGAAAGAGGGCTGGGGGGTGGGAGGAGGGAGGAGGGGGGTTCTGTGGATAGCATGAGGAGTGAGTAGAAAATTTCTTAAGAAAAAAATAATGAAAACCCCGTGGAGATTGACTTCATCAACCTGGATCGGACTTCAGGAAGTCTAATAACAGGTAGTTAATTCCCAGTGTGTTTAAGCCCAGTATAGTTTGGAAAAAAAAAAGTTTCCTGGTATAAATTTCTGCTGTACAAGAAAGAAAGCAAGAAAGCATAATTACATTGAAACTCAACTCAGGGTACTTGTCATAACTTCTAAGAACATGGGTTCTACTTGCATTAATTATTTCCTCTCTCTCCTCTCCCCTCTCTCCCCTCTCCCCTCTCTCCCCTCTCTCCCCTCTCTCCCCTCTCTCCCCTCTCTCTCCGCTCCCCTCTCTCTCTGCTCTCCCTGCTCTCCCCTCTCTCCCCTCTTTCTCTGCTCCCCTCTCTCTCCTCTCCCCTCTCTCCCCTCCCCCTCTCTCCCCCCTCCCCCCACTGCGAAGAACCAGGTTTCATTATAGCTTGTGCTCGGTCTAGGGATTAGAAGAGGGGAAGTCTAGGCTTGTACACAGTTGCAAGTGGAGGGAAAGTAATATATGACACTTCCTTATCAACTTGCAGTCACTGACACAAAGCTAAAGGATGCCTGGTCTTATGGTGATATTTTATTTGTGCTGAAATGTGATTTTATTTGTATGTTAATAAATAAAGTTACTTGGGGGTCAGAGCTAATAGCAAGCCATAGCAGAATTCTGGCAGTGGTAGCACATGCCCTTAATCCCGATCACATGACAGGCAGATCTCTGTGTGTTCAAGGACACCACCATCATGGAGACACACGCCTTTAATCTCAATATCAACCATAGAAGACCTGGAGGTCTGTATAGATAGGCAGTGACGAGGAGGTCATGTGGTTGGGTTTACAACCAATGAGAAAGCAGAACAGAAAGTCAATAAAATGGCAGATACACAGGAAGTAGGTCTCTTTGGGAAGGGGAGGACAGCAGCGGGTGGTAAGAAGGCGGTTTTAGTCTCAGCTCTTAGCTACTGCTCTGACCCCTTGGGCTTTTAACTCTGCATTTGGCTCTGTGTTTCTTAGTTAATAAGACTGTTACATCTACATGGCCTAATTTCTGGGAGAGGGAAGAAAACATTGATAGGGTCTGTGATATAGCGTGCAATGGTGTCATCAATGTTTTTAGGGATATCAGCATTAGTTAATCATGTGTTCATTTGGGGATTAAGCTAATTATTCAGAAGACCAAAAAGGCAGATAATAAGAAATCATCTACATTGTTACCATATATCTTAATTTTCATTCTCGAGTGAGGTATATAGGAAGATTTACCTGGTCGAGCAGGAAAACAATTACCTTCTGACACACTGAAGTAAACTTGTCATGAGCATGTCATCATTGTCTCATTTTAGAAAACTATCACTTAGTTTGCCTTTCTTGCTTTCTTTTTCATTCCCTTTGTTTCAGACAAGGTCTCACTATGTAATTCTTAGATAAATAAGATAGATAGATAGATAGATAGATAGATAGATACATACATACATACATACATACATATATACATACATACATGCATACATAAAAAGAGGTAAAGGCATAGCTAGACAACAGGTAGACAGATAAGAGAGATCAGACATTCTGCATATAAGACCACATTTGGAATATTTTCTTTCTCCTCTGTCCTTAATCTTCCTTTTCCCTTACTCCATTGTTTAGACATTTTTCTTCCTTCATTGGAATCTGTTTTGTTACCATGTCATATGTATTTTTTAAATTCTAGATTCCACATACGAGAGAAACCATGTCATATTTGTCTTTCTGAGCCCAGTTTAGTTTTTAGATAATATCATGACCTTACTTCCATCTCTTTTCATTATAATGCCTATCTTATGGGTCTGGGAGCCATCTATTTTAAACAAAGGCACATAGGGACACATAACTCTGAGTCCCAGTTTCAATGGGAGAGCTAAGCTAAAGGTTGGCCAGTATTATGCTCCAACTTAAAAAAAAAATTTAAGTTCTCTCCTGAGGATATGGTATAAATGATAAACACTACACCAACCAAAACAAAACAAACAAACAAACAAAACATGGGGCATGGAACTAAACAGATCCTTTTCAAATGATGAAATCCAAATGATTGAGATATATTTAAAAAATAATCAACATCCTCAGTCAGAATGACTAAGATCATGAAACTAAATGATAATGTGTGCTTGCATAGATATGAGGAAAGTGGAAGACATATTCACTGCTGTGGGAGTGCAAACAAATGCAGCAACTATGGAAATCAGTGTGAAGGTTCCTGAACCATGTACATGTGTGTGTGTGTGTGTGTGTGTGTGTGTGTGTGTGTGTGTGTGTGCCAATCATGTGATCCATCTAGATCACTCTTGGGGACATACCAAAAAATCTCCATATGCTACTATAGAGTTAACTGCTCATACACATTAATTTGTGCTTTATTCATAATAGCCAGGAGATGGACCAGACTATCAACTAATAAATTGATCATGAAAATTTGGTAAATTTACAAAACAGAGTACTATTCAGCCATTTAACAATGAAATTCTGGGGAGTGCAAACTTGTACAGCCACTTTAGAAATCAGTATGGAGACTTCTCTGAAAACTGGGAATCAATCTGCCTCAAGACCCAAGGATACCACTCTTGGGCATATACCCAAGGAATGCTCAATCATATCACAAGGACACATGCTCAGCTATGTTCATAGCAGCATTATACGTAATAGCCAGAACCTGGAAACAACCTAGATGCCCCTCAACCGAAGAATGGATAAAGAAAATGTGGTCCATATGCACAAAGGAGTACTACTCAGCTGTAAAAAACAATGACACCATGAAATTTGTAGGCAAATGGAAGGAACTAGAAAATATCATCCTGAGTGAGGTAACCCAAACTCAGAAAGACAAACATAGTATGTGCTCACTCATAAGTGGATACTAGATCCACTCCTCTTTAGCCATTAATCCCTATGCTCAGCACCTAAAATATCCGTTATTTTTAAGAACTTTGGTTTTTTTTTAATCCCATCCTTGCTACCATTTCCTTTCTACTTGTAAAATCTATGACTTCTCCCTTCTTGTTTTGCCCTTACCTTGTCATTATAGATTTAAAATTTAAAAAAATAATCAGGAAGTCAAGTATCCGATTACAGATGATGCTCACAAGATTCAGCACCTTAATACATGCTCTGATTATTAAATGACAGCTTCCCAAGCATTTCATGGTTTATTGGAATATTTAGGATTGAAATATAATAAATTTTAGATGTATCAAATTCTTCATAAACTGGATATTATTTTAGTTGTGGAACATTTCTAATTCATGTTTATGATAATGTTAGAGATAATAACAATGGTTTAATATGCCTCACCCAATAAACAAATTTTAGTTTTTTAAACTCTAAACAATCTAGAGAGGACAGACATTTCCTTTTGGAGTCATTTAATGCTGCCTCACTGGTCATTGTTCAAGAAAAATTTCAAATTAACTTATTAACTTATTTTTCTTTAACCAAAAAATTTTGTAATAGAGACAAAATTTATTTTTACATCCCTAAATATGAAGTTGTAAGTTTGTCAGATATTTTAGTAGAAACTCTTCAGTAAGACAAGTGATACTTAGGTTTTGGTGTTTGTTTCTACCTGTGGGAATGCTCCGTTTAAAATAGATATCTGGAGATGGAGAGGTTGATCAATGATTTACATTGAGTCCTTCCTGCTCTCACAGAGGGCTGAGGTTTCTCAGCACTCATATGGGAAAGGCACAGTGGCTCTTGATGTCATCTTCTGGACTCTGTGGGCACTAAAATCACACATACATACACACACACACACACACACACACACACACACACAGATGCACATACATGCACACACACATACACACACACAGAGGCACACACACATAAAATATTTAAATAAGGTAAAATAGGTTTATTTCAATGCTTTGGAAATTTAATTTTTCTTTTAGTGTAACTAAGATATTTTTCTTTTTATTGATTTTAATCATGTTTTGTGTTTGAGATAACTTTTTCTTTTCCTTTTTTTGATCCTCTGTATTCTACATGTTCCGTTATCATTAGCTTTCCGCTTGATAAATGTAGTTTTAGAATTTTTACACAGAAACAGAAAATAATTTTTATTCTTTGTTTTTGGAACAGCTTCTTAGCCTTACTAATCTAGTTTATTTGTAATGATAAGTAACCATATTCTTATGTACATATATTCAAAGTGTGTATATTACTTTTTATATTATGATTGAGTTATATTTTTATAAATTAAAGTAGGAAGCCAATGATATATATAGAGACAGTAAGTCTGTAATCCATCATTCATTTTTACTTGTTATGTAAAACAGATCATTTAGAATTCAGAACTGAGTTATCTTTGTAAAATTTGTAAAAATATATGCTCCTAAATTATTTCAACAGTAATACAAACAACTTCAGAAACATACAGCATATGAAATGAAAGAAACTAGATTAATACTTTTTAAAATGAATCAGTGTGTTATATTCTGATGTGATTATAAATTTTGAGATCAGATTTGAGCAGATAGTAGCAATGCAAATTAAGTCTAGATTAGCAAAATAATTTATTTTGTTATAAATATAAGGAGACCAAGTCAACTTTATGAAGAAATTAATATTCTCCCCAGAATGCAAAGAAATATATTTGAGTCGTTGTTAACTATCTGTTTCTGAATCACACAGTGATAAGCCTTAATTCTTATAGCCTACCGTTATTTGCCAGCTTTTCAAAAACATTGAATTGAATGATTAGTACAGAAAAGCAAACTCTCATGAAAGAAACAGTACCTCACATAGCTGCTAAATTCCTGGATAATTTACTTTTCAGAAATAAACCTCATGTACCTGTGGTGGTATTGTGTTCCCCGAAATATTGTACATGATAATAAACTTATCTGGGGTCAGAGACAGAACAGGCACAATATTAAACATAGATGATAGGCAGTGGGAGCACACGCCTTTAATCCTAGCATTCCAGAGGCAGAAATCCCTCTGGATCTCTGTGAGTTCAAGGCCACATTGGAAACAGCTAGGCATGGTGTCTCACGCCTTTAATCCCAGAAAGTGAGCCTTTAATCCCAGGGAGTGATGGCAGATAGCAGAAAGGTATATAAGGCGTGAGGACCAGAAACTAGAAGCATTTGGCTGGATAAGCCTTTAGGCTTTGAGCATCAGTTCAGCTGAGACACATTCAGATGAGGACTCAGAGGCTTCCAGTCTGAGGAAACAGGATCAGCTGAGGAACCGGCGAGGTGAGGAAGCTGTGGCTTGTTCTGCTTCTCTTATCATCCAGCATTCACCCCAATAACTGGCCTCAGGTTTGATTTTATTAATAAGACCTGTTAAGATTCCTGCTACACCCCATCTTCAAATAGTTCAAGTTTGAACATAACATTAACCTTTGATTCTCCATGAAAGAAAATTAGCAAAGCCTAATTTACATGGTGGTTGAACAACATAAGTGTATAAAATGTTCTCATGATTACTGCGTGGTTATTTTAAGGCTTGTCCCAATGACTAATATTTAAACTCAACTCTGAAAAATAACTCTTTATTTTAGATGCTGATTTTTCAGTAGCTACTTTTGTTAATTTTTCCCATGGGAGTTAGTGTTTGTGGAATTTTCGTACGAAGATACAAGACAGGAACTCAAACAAGGTAGAAAGCCGGAAGCAGGAGCTGATACAGAGGCCACAGAGGAGTGCTGCTTACCGACTTGCTCCTTATGGATTGCCCAGCCTGCTTTCTTACAGAATCCAGGACCACCAGCCCAGGGGTGTTACCTCCCACAATGGGCTGGGCCCTCCCCATCAATCATCAATTAAAAAAACGTCATATAGGCTTGCCTACAGTCTGATGTTACAGAGACATTTTCTCAATTGATGGTCCCTCCTCTGTTATGACGTGTGTCATGTTGGCATAAAATTAGTCAGTACAAGCATTTTGGTGGAATATTTCTTTTATTAATATTTCTTATATAGTTTCTTCAAATCCTATAGGGCTTAAAGTCTTAGTGGTACAATTTTTTTGTGCAGAGTAAATGTTAGATTTGTGGGGAAGTGGCTAGCCACATAGAATTTTGCACTACACAATTTTCTCAAAAGAATTATGTGTAACTCCTGTAGATACTTCCTTCTCAAGGACATGAGGCATAACTCCTTATTCCTTTATTGTGGGCTTGACAGAATGACTTCTTTCAAAACCTGCAGTATGGACTGTGTGGAAAGAACGGCTTTGCACTGCAGAAAACTGACAAGTGCTTCCTCAGCAGACAATCAAGGTCAACAGTGACAAGGGAAGGTCAAGGTGATGGCACAGGCCTCTGACATGATGTGATATGAGTGGCACGCTATGGTCTGTGTCCTTCCTCCTCAAAACCAATAACCACAGCATAATCCTGAGAATAACACCAGACAGACCTAAATTGGAACAACTCTACAAATACCTGACCAGTGCTTTTAAAACTGTGAAAGTCATCATAGTTATGGGAAGCAATTTGGTTATCTGTCACAGCCAAGAGGCATCTAAGGAAATATGACAGCCAAGTGCAGTGTGGCATCCTGGATGAGATCCTAGAGTCAAGAAAAGCTAATAGACTAAAACTAAAGAAAGCTGAATGAAGTACAAGTGTGCCAATGTTGGCTCACTTCGACTCTGTACGTGTGTGTGTGTGTGTGTGTGTGTGTGTGTGTGTGTGTGTGTGTGTGTGTAGGTGTGTACAGGTACATGTGAGCGAGAGCCAGAGGTCAGTGTCTTCTTCTATCACTTTCACTGTGTTCTTTTGTTTGGTTTTGGTTTTGTTTAGACACATATCTCTCACTGGCTTGGAGCTCGTGGATATAGCTCGTCTGGCTGGATAGTGAGTCCCGGGGATCCCCCTGTCTCAGTGCCCCTGCCAGCTCTGGAATAAGAGTTGCACACTCCCACTGGGGATCCAGACTTAGGTGCTCATGCTTACACAGCAAGCACATGATGCACCGATCCACCCCCAACCTCAATGTGGGCCCATTATAGCCATGAATACACTGACCTGATGTAAGGCATTAGTGCTGGGAAACCTGAGGTGGAGGGGCATACTTTTGTACTATTGTTATGATTTTTCTATAAACCTGAATGTCTCTAACAGGTTCTTTGCTAATGCAAATGAAGTAAAATTTTATTAATGCCACAATTTATGTATCAGATTTATCACTAACAGAACAGAACGTCAGTGTATCTTCTGTGTTGAAAATAAAATACATAGGCTGGTGATACAGTTCAGTGTAGAGTACCTGCCTAGCATGAACGAGGCTCCAAATTCAATGTTCGGCCCTGCAAGGACAAACGAACAGAGCAAATACAAGATCCACACCCATCTAAATATCAAAGCAAAACAAAATTAACACTTTGGTTTTCTCTGAGAAGCTTTTTTTTTTAAGTGATGTTCAATTTTTAAGACTACAAATTAGCAAAAAGTTCTCCCCTTTGTAAATAATGTCTTGCCAAATAATGTGTCTTTGTATCAGATAAATGAATGTGAAACTCTAGCATTCATTTGTGATGTGACAATTAGATATGTAATTATTTGGCAGGATACATTTTCATGTCTGTAAGCAAAAAATTAAATATGCAATATAATTCCAGGGCAAACAGTTTTCAACATCGCTTATGAGCAGGCCCTTCTACTTCACTATCCTTATAATTACCACAGATCATCAAAATTGAAGCTTGGCAAGTCGAAGACAGTAGCTGAGAAAAGAAGAGCCCCCGGGCTGACTCTGCAGTGTTTGGCAGAAGGATTGGGGAAGAGGGAGGAGGAAGCAGCTTACTCCCAGATGTCAGACTCAGGAAGAGCGCTGTACTCATTCAGGTGACCCAAAGTATGGAGTGTCGGATAACTTGGGTCACTTATTCCAAAGAATCGAGGATCACCAGAGTCCTCAGAAAAGAGCTCCGTATCCTTCTCACATCTGTCTTTTTGCTTTTCTTTGCTTCGTGCGGCTTTTATCACCACCTGGGGGGCAAGCCAAACAGGCAAGGGCGCCTTTCCCACCACTAAGTCATTCATAAATTATGTGTTTCCTGAGTCAAGAAGACGCTTATGATTTCAAATGATTGCTTGGCTTTTTCCCCAATAAAATTCAGTCATTTATTATATATTTCTTCTTCATCTCAAATATGATTTTAAAATATAAACTGATTTTTGTAATCCATGAACATCGTCTTTTTATTTTATGTTCCTGTCTTTTCTCGGATGTCAACCTGTCAGAAAACTTTTGTAGTTACTTTGAGCATATTTCAACTTTAAAAAAAAAAATAAGGTTGTACTTCTAAACGCACAGCATCACTTGGTTCTTTAATTAGTAGGCAAGGCATTTGCCAAGTGTGCACTGAAGTGCCTTTAGACGGTATGTCATACACTATCAGAGCACATCAAGCAAATTTCTCACGCTAAAATGATTTAAAAACAATTTTATCTCAAATGATACAAAAAACAAAAATATTATTTAGGAAACTTAAAATTATTCAGTTTAATTGTTATGTAGGTACTGTTGATACCTGGTATTTATTATGAACAAGCCATAAGTACAAATCAATATGAACCTCAATGATGAATAATGTTTCATAATTATATATATGTATATATATATATATACACACACACATACATATACATATATATACACATATATATACATTCTTTCTCCATTCGTCCACCTGTCCGCTGATAGACCCGGGCTGCTTCCGTTTCTGAGCTATTATGAACGATGCTGAAGGAAGCACAGTTAACTATCTCTCTGACACACCGCCTCCAGCTCTTCTGGATGTAAACTCGGAAGTGGTACTGCTAGGTCACATAGTCACTCTTTTTAGGACTTTATTTCTTTTCTGGTTTGGTTTGAGATGATGCTGTGAGGGTACTGAGACTGTTTCCACTCCCCAAAGGCTGAAATTTCCAGCATGTGCCAACATGCCCAGCTTCAGTTTTGGTTTATTGAGGAACAACTATACTATTTCCAAAGTATCTGTAGTAATTTATATACCTACTAACTGTATGTTATCAGAGTTCCCTTTCCTACATCCTCCCCAATATTTATCTTGTCGATAATTATGGCTACTACAACAGTGTGATGGCTCATTGTGGCTTTAATTTAAATTTCATTTTCCTGATGGTTAATAGACATTGTATTGTGCATTTTCCATTTATCTGTTAATGTGCTCTCTCTCTCTCTCTCTCTCTCTCTCTCTCTCTCTCTCTCTCTCTCTCTCTCTCTCCCTCTCTCCCTTCTTTTCCCTCTCCCTCTCTCTCAATCTCCCTTCCTCACCCCCCTCCTTCCTTCTCATGTAGCACAGGCTAGCCTGAACTTGCTACATAGCCAAGGTCACTTGCTTTTGTTCTCGAGTTTGGGGACTGGCTCCCTGTCACATGCTCCATTTGCAAATTTTCTAGTCCATAGCTGTCTCTCACTCTGTCTCCTCTGCTGTGGAAGCCTTTGATCTGTGGTGACCTCACCCATCTGTCTCTGCTTCTGTTGCTTCTGGGGTCACACAAAATAACAATAAAATAAATAATAATAAAATATGGCCCGGGACTAATACCATAAAGCTTTCTCCCTGGGGTGGGTTTTTTTTTTTTTGTATTTTTATAGTTTAGTGTCTTTTATCGCAGTTGTTAATTCATTTTGAAATGATTTTGCATGTATTATAAGAAAATGGCTCATTTCTAATCTTCTGCATGGGGCTATTCAGTTTTCAGCATCACTTACAAGAGCATGATATGGAATCAACCTAGGTGTCTGTCAATAGCAGAGAAGGTTTTAAAAGCACAGTGCATTTACATATACATGGGATGCTATTTGGTCTTTAAAGAGAAGTGAATTCTGTAACTAGGGAGATGGCATTATGATAAGTGAGAGAAGCGAGTCACAGAAAGAAGTACTTCCTAATCCCGTATGTGGCCCCCACAGAGGGTGTTCTGATAGAAACAGCAGAGAGATGCTTCCCACAGACTGCTGAGGAGGGGAGGACCACAGAGAAGGGAAATGTTGATCTAAGAATGCCACGTTTCAGTTATACTGGAAGAACAAGGTTTGGTACTCTGTACCGCCGCGTGGTGACCACAAGTCACGGTATAGTGTGCGTTCATTATACATTTCAAAGTTGCTGGAAGAAGGGAGTTTTATGCTCCTATGCACAAAAAGGTAAACCAGTGAGGCAGGAACACATTAATAGGTCAAAACATCAAATTGTATCACATAAGTATAATTAGTAATTGTCCATTAAAAATCAAAAAATAGAAACGAGAGAGATTGGGGATGCAGCAGTGCTGATGCAGCTTCAAAGTCTATGTCAGTGAAACTATTACAAAACACAACGAGTACTCAGAAAACAGATCCATAGTATCCAATACATTTAGGAAACCTACAGCATTTGAGTCCTCAATTAAGAAACCCATTGGGCGGTGTCAAGGCATCTCATACTGTACATGAGCAAAGTCTGCTCCTCAGACATCAGATTTCAATAGCAGTTTCAAAAAGCTCACAGTCAGCAACTCTCCCGTAAGGTCTCAAATCAGCTAAGACAGAAGCAGTTTTTCTCTCACATAGTTAAGTTGAACTTTAAGGGCTTTCGATGGTGGTGTCCTCAACACGTGTCAGTTTTCATCAACAGACTACAGAGCAAGCAGGATGTTAAACGAAGTACCGTGACTGCATCTGTCCCCACTGCAACCAAGCCACTTGTTTCCAGTCCTTCCTTCACCCAGTATGGCCTTGAAAATGTAAGGTGAAAGTGTACAACATTCGATCTGGAACGGGGGATTCCTCTGTCTTATTTTTAACAGTGCTTAAAATTTCAGTAGAAACCTTAAAATGTATTAACTCAAAAGCACAACCATGACTACAAAAGCAACCTTGAACACTCAGAAAAAGAAGAGACAGTCGCAGCCCACAGCCACAGTGACCGGCCCAGCATCCATTATGCCTACTTACATGACATGCTGCCTCATGGATATAGATCACATTTCCATACGAACATACCTAGTTAAAACAACAACTAGCTCAGTGTTTGAAGCCAACGTGGTGCATTTGAAGCCCATTTTTAAATCGGATTTCCTTGATCCCCAACAGAGACACTGAAATGGCCAGCCTGACTGCCTGGGGATATGACAGTGAGACTTCCCCCATAAGGAAGTGTCAGGGACTGGGAATATGAATCAACAGGTAAAGGTGCTCTCTGCCAAACTAAAGACCTGAGTTCAATACCCAGTACCCACTCGTATGGTGGAAGGAGAGAGCTGACTCCCACAAGCTGTCCGCTGGCCTCCACAGGAATGTCATGGCATACCTGTAGCACGAATCTTAAAAGATCTTATTAATAAAAGCAAACCTGGAGCTGGGTATTACGGTGAATGCTGGAAGATCAGAGAAGCAGAACAAGCCACAGACACCTCACCTCACCAGTTCCTCAGCTGATCCTGTTTCCTCAGACTGGAAGCCTCTGAGTCCTCATCCAAATGAATCTTAGCCAAACTGCTGCTCAAAAGCCTAAAAGTTTAACCAGCTCTAGTTCCTGGTTTTCACGCACTATATACCTTTCTGCTTTCTGCCATCACTCCCTGGGATTAAAGGTGTAAGTCACCATGCCTGACTGTTTCCAGTGTGGCTTTGAACTCACAGAGATCTGAATGGATCTCTGCCTCCCTAGCGATAGGATTAAAGGTGTGTGTGCCACCATTTTCTGGCCTCTATGTCCGTCTAGTGCCTGTTCTGTTCTCTGACCTCAGGTAAATTTATTAGGATGCACAATATATTGGGGGACACAATATATCACCACACATACCTGTGCATGCACACACACACACACACACACACACACACACACACACACACACGAGTGTGTATAGAGCTGGGATAGGCTGTATTGGGCTCTCTGATGGAAAAACATCAACATTCTAGAAGCTCATTGTGTTTATTATCTAGAGTTGAACAGAGAGGCGTTATTGCACACAGCGGAATAGGAGGCGGGGTTTATGGCACATGGCTGCATCAAAAAAACAGTTTAGCTACCTTGGTAGGAGTATTCTATGTAGGGGAGCAGTCTTCCAGTCTTAAAGATCAGGGAAAACAAAGCCATGGTAGACATTTTCTTCACACACTCTCAGCATCCCTAGATGGACCAGGGAAAGCCTTTGCTATGCCTCTGAGGTTTTTCCATCCAATGTGGTCTGAGGCTCTGGGTTCCTTGACGTGGCTGTGCCTCTGTCAACAACACACACTCACTCAGGGGTCCCTCTTCTCCCTACCAACAGATGCAAAGCAAATGTAGTCCATATGAACAATGGGATAATTTTCAGCCATAAAGACGAATGAAATTATAATGTTTACAGGAAAGTTTGTACAACTGGAGATAATTACATTAAGGGAATAAAGCCAGTCTTGGGTAGATAACATATGTCTTCTCTCCTTCGTGGA
The DNA here is from genome assembly GCF_949786415.1 of Peromyscus eremicus. NCBI lineage: Eukaryota > Metazoa > Chordata > Mammalia > Rodentia > Cricetidae > Peromyscus > Peromyscus eremicus. The sequence goes on along the minus strand of NC_081425.1, from coordinate 18,840,660 downwards.
TTCTAGGTTTTACATAGATACACAGAATTGTATAGGTATCCACTGCGTGAAAGTGAAGCGAGACTGTCTAGGGGATAAAGGAGATAACAGAACTCGGGACAGCAAAGATCCAAGCTTGGTCCCATTACAACCATTGGAAACTGGCTTAAGGGTATCCAACTTCACTGGCCATCATAGGCACCTGCACTCACATGCACATGCCCATATGCATACACACACACACACACACACACACACACACACACACACACACACACACTTAAAACCTAAAAAATATAGATTGCCACAACAGTCCCTTTGACCACTGCCGATTCTCACTATGTCTTGTAACAAACTCCACCTGTCTTCTGTAATAAAAACGTCCTCCCAATTTTCTCTCCACCCCCTGTCCCTCTTCTTTCTCCTGTATTGCATTATCTCTATCCTTGATGCTGCTGCTTAACACACACTGAGTTTCTTCTGTTAGTTTTTAGCCATTTTTCATGTCAACAACAACCAGGTTGTTTTCAATCTTTATCTGCCTCAGTGAATGCATTTATACCTACACATTACCCTTTAAACAATGTTCCCATGAAAACATAACTAGAATTTTAATTATAAGAGAAGATTTAGATTCTATTTATTTCTGATTTTATTGCATTATCATTAGAGAACATTGTATGTAAGATATTCCACTTCAAAGGGTTAGAAGCTTTTTTGTGGCCAGTATATAACTATTTTCTTGTAAATATTTTAATTGCTCAATTATAATGAATTTAAAGTAACTTCAAAATGAAAAACTTAAAAAAAAAAAGAACCAAACCTTTCTATCTTATATCCAAAAGATCTGCATAGTATTGAAGTCAGGCAACAGTAGGCTTTAAATTTACATATAATGGAAAGAAAGCAAACATTACTTAATACTGTGTAGACGTAAGAGATTGAGAACATACAGGAGAAGAAGAAAAGTGTAGAAAAGAAATCACAGATAAGAAGTTCATAATTTGCATATAAAGGAAAATAGTGTTTAGGTACAACTCATAATTTCCTTCATGGTCCTAAAAGACAAAACATGCCATGAAATGAAATGCAGGACTCAGTATCCATGACAACAGTGTTACTGGAAACAGAGAAAGGCTGTCAGGTGTGGAATGGGCACTGAAGACAGGAATTCAGGTTTGAATGCAGACTCTTGACAACTGCGAAATTATTTTACGACTCCAAGCCTGATTTCTCCACTGAATACAGGGGAGACAGTGGTATCTACAGTGTCCGCTTCTGTGATGAAGTACCCATTGAAAATATTTTTTGAAAATGCTAAGTTGTATAGATCAATATTTTTGCAAAAATATAATAAAAATGAATTAGTAAAAAATAAAAGTTTAAAAAGATATACAAACCATAAGCGCAGGCCTATTGTTATTAGTTCTAATACATAAAAATATTTTGTCGGATTATGTAAAAATTCTTAAAGACTTGATCTCACACTCCACACTTACCTACCGGGGCTTTGGAATGAGCAGAAAGCCCATGAGTATGAAGTAATCACAGAGCCTGTGCTCAGAGCTGGCCTGAAATAATTTAGCTGAACAATAATCTCCTTTGAACCAAGGCAATCAGATTTGAATTTTTGTTTTTCTAGCTTATTCTTTTTTCTTTTTTATTTAATATTTTTATTTTATAATTAATTTAATTTTACATATCAGCCAGGGATTCCCATCCTCCCTCCTCCCACCCCTCACCCTTCCTCCCCAATCCAACACCCATTCCCACCTCCTCCAAGGCAAGGTCTCCCCTGGGGAGTCAGCCCAGACTGGTAGATTCAGTTGAGGCAGGTCCAGTCCTCTCCTCCCTACACCAAGGCTGAGCAAAGTGTCTCAGCATAGGCCCTAGGTTCTAAAAAGCCAGCTCATGCACCAAGGACAGGTCCTGGTTCCACAATCTGGGGGCCTCCTAAACAGTTTAAGCTAATCAGCTGTCTCACTTATCCAGAGGGCCTGGTCTAGTTCCATGGGGACTCTTCAGCCATTGGTTCACAGTTCATGTGTTTCCACTAGTTTGGCTATTTGTCCCTGTGCTTTTTCCAATCATGTTCTCAATATCTCTTGCTCACATAAACCCTCCTCTCTCTTGTCAGTTGGACTCTTGGAGCTCCACCTGGGGCTTGGCTGTGGATCTCTGCATCCGCTTCCATCAGTCATTGGATGAGAGTTCTGTCATGACAGTTAGGGTGTTTGGCCATCTGATCACCAGAGTAGGTCAGCTCAGGCACTCTCTCGACCATTGCCAGTAGTCTATAGTGGAGGTATCTTTGTGGATTGCTGGAGACTTCTTTAGAACTCTGCTTCTTCCTATTCCCATGGGGTCTTCATTTATCATGGTATCTCTTTCCTTGTTCTCCCACTCTGTTCCTGATCCAGCTGGGACCTCCCGCTCCCCTAAGCTCTTACATCTAGCTTATTCTTAAAAACGTTTCCCTCCCCTTGAGGTTGAGACTGTAGCTCCACTGGCAGAGTGCTTGCTTAGTGTGCATGTCTTAGTGTGTGTGTCTCAGCCTGTCTGTCAGTCTGTCTGTCTGCGTGCCTGCCTGCCTGCTTTTTCTCATTCCCTCACTGGCCCAGTCAGATTCAAGTCCCCAGAGGTCATGCATAGACTCAGCACCATTCCTCTGTTGATGAGCAGCTAGAATGGTTCTGTGTCTCAGCTACTGTAAATAGTGCTTCAGTAAACATGGATGGATGTACAAGTGTCTCTGTGATGTTGACCTGTAGTCCTTTGGGCAAATACCCAAGGATCCTATAAGAGAGAGGTTTTATAATATCATTAACCATATGGAGTCAACACTTCATCTTTCTGACCCCATTTAACCTTGCTTCCTCTTAAAAGCTGGTCTCCAAACACAGTCATATCGTGGGTTAGGGTTCAAAACCTATGAACTTTGACAGTCTGGAGCAGAGGGATTTCTGCTGCCTTTTCCTTGTAACACTTGCTTATTTGTAGCCTGAGTCAAAAGATGAGTAAAAACCAGAGGTTTGGAGTACTAAGCAGCTCATGGAGTTGGGAGACACAGGTTGCCACTTGAGAGAGACTAAGGCAGGCAGAAATCAAAGAGCATATGTCTTGAAGAAAAAGCAGTCACCTGGCCTATCAGATGTTTCCTACTCCAGTTCCTGATACAGTCAATTAACATTTTAAGTCTCTGTCTTTATCATAGCTCTACAACATATTTGCTAAAGGCCATCAGCAATGTTCATCATGAAACGCCAACAATCTTGGTTCCGGAGTCAAAATGTTTTCTAATTTAACTTTTGTTTTCCCTTGAGAAACAAGTGTGCTATTTTTCATTCGCCCACTTTTATTATAAATGCTGGGCTTATTTAATCAAGTGCTCCAATGTATCTGTCTAAGATCTGGGAAGACGGTTTCAAAATAGTCCAACAGCCATGTACTCTTTCCATTCCTTTTTTTCTTTGAAGATCCTCTTCACATAGCCTGCTGAGTTCCTTGGATTTTTTTTTTCTAGTAACACCAGGCCAATTAATCTGATCATTGAGGCAGATAGTCAATCAACAGGCAGGTGGTGTGGACAGCGTGGATACACTGGGCAGTGACAATTCACTTTCTAGGTGAGGCGGGCCAGAACGGTACAGGATTTCAACACTTTACTCAGAACAGTAAGCAATTAAAAACTTAAGAACTGTTTATTTCTGGGAATGTTTCATTTAACAGATGTTTACTGAAAGCACGAAAAGGAAAAATTTAGCAAGGGAAGGAGTGTGGTAATATCCATCAGCTACTTCTAGGGACAGGGGATGTGCTTGAGTTCTCCTGCCATTTGAGTCATACTGAACACCACCTCACTGCGGCTGAGGGGTGTGGGAAAACGTGTGGGATCTGGGTGCACTGTTCCCCATTTGCTGTAAACTTAAAACTGCTTTGAAAAAAAAATGGTTTCAAAAACTAACTTTCACAAATAGAATAAAGCAATCCTTTTAAAAAGTTAACTTATGAATTTATATAAAATAAATTTAAATAAAAATGTAAATGTAAAAGCTGAGCTGTGGTGGTGCACGCCTTTGATCCCAGGACTCAGGAGGCAGACACAGGCAGATCTCTGAGTTCAAGGCCAGCCAGGTCTACAGAGTGAGTTCCAGGACATCCACAGCTATACAGGAAGACCCTGTCTTGAAAAACAAAAATAGATAGATAGATAGATAGATAGATAGATAGATAGATAGATAGATAGACAGACAGACAGACAGACAGATAGATAGATAGATAGATAGATAGATAGATAGATAGATGTAAATGTAGTACACAGTAATATTTTCCATAGTTTCCTTTTGAAGAATACATCCCCAAAATAGGTAACCTATTTTCAATGTACCTAAACTGCTTATAAACTGTTATGGGTGAATTTGGACATAGGCTTGACGTAAATATTAATCAGTGCTTTCACAGCTTGCGGTTTTTGTTCAACATTATGTTTATGAGATTTTACACATAGGTCTCATTTATTTATTTTAATTGCATATGGTACAATACAATAATCTGAAATTCTGTTTTTGAAGATTTTGTACTTGTGTGTTACTGTATTGTGTGTGTGTGTGTGTGTGTGTGTGTATGAGTGTGTGTGAGTGTGTATGGTTGCAAAGAGGCCAGGAGGGGGTGTAAAATTCCCTCCTCTATCATTTCATCTATTCTTTTGAGGCAAGGTCTTTCTGAAGCTGGAGCTCATGTTTTGTCCAAAGCATGAAGCTGGCAAGTCCTAGTGATCTTCCTGTATCTGCCCCTCTCAGAGCTGGGGCATGCACCAAATGCCTAGCTCATTACATTGATGCTGCCATCTGAACTCTAAGCCTTTATGATTATGAAGTAAGCACCTTTAACCACTGAGTCATCTCTCCAGCCCCCTCGTAATCTTGTATTTTTCATAATCTATTTAATGGGTTGTTTTATTTGGCTTTTCCACTTTTCCCCATTACATCAACACCACCATAAACATTCCTGTACACATATTTATGTGCTCTACAAAAAATAATGTTTATAAAAATATAGTGAAACTCATCTTTTGTATGCTAACTAAATTTTTAAATTAAATTGAAAAATTGTAAGACTTGCTTTCTCAGTGTAAGCTGCTGGAAAACTAAAAATATGTAGGCGACCATATGGGGGCTTATAGATCAGAACTATCTCTGATTGACTTCAGAGACATCCACACTGCTGCTCTCCAAATTACAGCACAAGAAGGAGGACTACCCTGAGAGTGACTTTAGGTATGAAATAAGACTGTTGGTGGTCACAGAGAGACATAGCCAGGCACTGTCACCAGCAGCCTGAGGAACCCTCTTCCTCCTCAGGCAAAACCATATCCTAAACTATATGCAGAAAAGAATTTTAGTACCAGCCAAAGTATACCAAAATTAATGAAGTTTATTAAGTATTTAGACAGAGATACATGTAGGAAAAGGACAGGACACACCGCCCCCCACCCAAGACATGGTTTTTCTAAGTTAAACTGTTACACCAGCTCCTTTAGGAGCTCTGCCTATCTAATTTGTGCATTGAGGCTGCACTTTCTTCATGCAATAAGGAGAAAGTGTTCTATCTATAACACTCCCTAGAAAGGAATTACCTTTTTCTTGTGGAACTGGTAGACCTCACTCTCAGAACTCTCCTCTTGCATTCTGTCTTAACAAGTACATCTTTTCCCACTGGACTCTCATTTCTCTCTCTTTTAATCTAAGCACACCCTCTTATGTCTTCCTCAGTCACTCTTAATAGTCTATGAAAATCATTCGTTTATAATACTTTGGTATTTTTGATAAAGCATTGTACATGAGATTCTCTCACATTTTTAATATCTCGCCATATCTGAGGGTACATCATATTTCCTTTTTGTTGGGTCTTTTGCCTCCTTATTTCTTGGTATGGTTTACTAAACATTTTAATGGTTTATTGATTATTTCAAAGAATGAATCTTGGGTGTTGGCAGCCACTCCCCTTTACTTTCATTTGTTTCCTTTTCTACCAAGTTCTCAGGATGAATTCTTTGCCCATTTATTTTCAATCTTCTATCTCCCATTTGATGCATCTAGATCCATAAAGTTTCTTAAGTATGGTCTTGGCTATATCCCACAAGCTTAATACATAAGCCACTTGCTATTTTCACTTCTAAATTATTTATTACTGCAACTTTTATTCCATCTTTAGAGTGCTTTAGGATTTTCAAAAAAACTACATTTTGTTATTGCTAGCATCATTTGCATTGTATAAAAAATATTATGTCCACTATCATCTCAATTTTGGAAAAAAATCATTTTAATTTGTTTTATAATGGTAAATTTATGTGACTTTCTATGTATTTTGGAACCAATGTGTATGTTGTCATCATTTAAATATCTAATATATCAGCCACAGTGATTATTATTCAGATATTGTATTTTCTTATTTGGGGGTCTCATAATCTGTTAATTTCTTGAAGACATCCTTTTTTGGTCCTAACATTTTACTTTCAATAAAATATAAGTAGTGTCAAAATTGTTTCTTCACCCTGAGTCCCCAGGTTCTTCCTGTTGATTACTCAGAATTGGTATGGAAACTATATATATATTCAATTCTGTGTTGCCTGTTCTGGGAAAATTTAGTTATAGTGTGTGAGAACTGGCCACAAAATACCATAAAACTGAAGAAGAAGGGAAGCAGATACCAGACTTAGGCACTTACTAAAAAAAGATTTATCAGAACTGACAACAACCTGTATTTGAAAATTCATGACTTGGGTCATAGGAGGAGGCTTCTGTTGTAGTCAGGATGCAAGTTACTGTTATCCAGGCAAGAACCCAACCTGTTCATCTCACACTGACCTGGAAGACACTGGCACTCTACTGGAGCTAGTGGCCCTAAGGTCCAGTTGTAAAGCTCCACATAGTGCTCAAGTCATTCTGTTTGTCTTTTGGAATGTTGGAAAAGTGTTGGGAAAGTAGGCGAGTGCTACTTAGGGCCAGTCAAGATCATTGCAGTGACCTCAGTAGAGAAGCCTGTTTCAGCACCTTAAACGTCTTTGACTTCTACATGTTTGATGATGAGCAGGCTGTGCATCTACAGCAAATGGACAGACTCATCCAAACAATGCCATTCCATCTTACACAGTTCCTTAATGTCAAAGACTTTGTCTCTACCATCAGCATACTCTCCAGAGTCCAGAGTTCTAAGGCCATCCTAGGTGCTGAGTGTTTGTGGAACAAGTGAATAACTAGTTCATTCATTGAGCAGATTTTTTGCCTGTCTTTGTATTTGCTATTTGACATTTTGTGCATGTGTATAACGCATTGGGATTACTCTCTTCCCATACACTCTCTTATCCCACTCATATCCCCATTAACCCCTCTTGTTGCCCTAGCACCTTTCTCCGATTCACGCCTTTTGAGTTTGTTCTGTGACCCATTTAGTTTATCCAGGGTCATCTGTGTGACCATTTGATTATAACTGCATTGAAGCCTAGTGAGGACACCAGGGGGTACACAACTGGAGGCAATATTATCTCTCTCCCTGAATCCACCAGCAAGTAGTTCAGCAGAAAGGGGTAGGGCCCCTTAGCCCTTCCTTAACCATTCCCTGACTGTTATAAGCTTATTCTTGTTTTTTGAACTTTTAAAATTACACTTATCACTTACATAGTGTGTGTGTGTGTGTGTGTGTGTGTGTGTGTGTGTGTGTGTGTGTGTGTGTTTTATGCAGGCCATGCCTATGTGTGGAGGCCAGAGGACAACTTGCAAGAACTTATTTTCTCCTTTTACCATATGAGAACCAGGAATAAAACCCAGGGATGATTAGCCTTGGGAACAAGTGCCCTTACCCACTGAGCCATCTGACTGGCCCAGTGGATTCACACTTTTGCAGACTGAGTGCATAAAGCTGCTATGAGGTTTTGGTTGTCATAGCTATGTCTCAACTTAGGAGATCACACACACACACACACACACACACACACACACACACCTGTTGTTATTTTTTTTTTTTTGGCTCTTTTGAGGGGAGGGCTGACACCCAGCTCCCAAATAAATCACACACAGAGGCTTATTCTTAATTGTGAATGCCCGGCCTTAGCTTGGCTTACTTCTTGCCAGCTTTAACTTAAATTATCCTGTCTACCTTTTGCCTCTGGGTTTTTCCTTTTCTGTTCCTGTATACCTTTCTTTGTTTCTTACTCTAAGGCTTGCTGGGTAGCTGGGTGGCTGGCCCCTGAGTTTTCTTCCTTCTCTGGCTCCTAGCTCTTTTCACTCCTCCATCTCTTTTCTTCCTCCTCCCCCCAGATTTCTCCTTCTATATATTCTCTCTGACTGCCAGCCATGCCTATCCTTTCTCCTGCCTCACTATTGGCTGTTCAGTTCTTTATTAGACCATCAGCTTTTTTACACAGGCACAGTAACACAACTTCACAGTTAAACAAATGCAACATAATACATTTAAGGTGTAAAAGTAATACATCTTAAAGTAATATTCTACTACATAGACCTTCTGCCTATCTTCTGAGTCTTGCATCCTATTGAGCCTTTTCTGAAAATGTTCACTGAGCCTTAAAGGGGATAGTATAAATATCTTGTTCAGGACTGAGTCCCAAATCATCACTTATTCTCAGGATCTTGGGAGGTCATGTGTCTGCATTTACCCCCCATCCACCAAAGAAAGGCTTCTCTGACTAGGACTGAGAACAACATGTGTCTATGAGCATAAGCATAAACATTTGGAAGGCATTTTGTTGCTATATCAGTTTTCTAAACAACGATATTCAGTTAATGGGTCATTTTTAAAGGATCTGTTTCAAATGTTGCATCATAGAACAATGTACAGCCTGGCTTTGTTTTTAAATCAGATATTTCTTATATACAGAAGACCTATCAAATATTTTTTACTATCTGAACTATGAAAGCTGACCTTATCAAAACAGAAACAAATATTGTGTTATGATCACATCACTGTGTATGTGGGGCCATAGAAAAAGCTCCTAGTGTCCATGTTTTTTGGAAGTCTGGAGCTTGAAATGGCCCCAATCTAAGCGTGGCTGACTTGTGTTTTGTTATCTAGCTAGATCAGGAAATGACTGGGTTGGGGCTGTCAGTATTAACTGATTGTAAAGAAGTTCTCATAGCAGATCTGCCTGCTCTTCTTGGCCTCCTCTTCTACTTCTCTGCTCTTCTTGCCTCAGCCCTAAAATTCAGATTTTTTTCCCCTACACAAGTGTTAAAGAGGAACATCCCACTTTGCTTTTTGTTTGTTTGTTTTTCAATCTATGCTTTTCAAAAGCTAAAGGCAGCTTTCTCACACATATAGGCCAGAAATCCCTTCAGGGTCTAGAACTGACTGATGCAAAGCCTTATGGCTATGCATTCTGGAAGCACGCCAAGCTTCCCCAGTGTTCCAAACTATATAAAGCACTTTACAGGTCCAGGGATGTATGTGTCCTGTCCATAAGAAACTTGGGTCTTTGTATAAAATGTCTCTCAGAAGCAATGCTCACTCCATACTGTGAAGCGTCTGGAGACACCTATGTTCTCAGTCACCATGGTCTTTTCTTCACCATAGTACAAAAGCCAACAGCAGAAAAGGCAAAAGGTGTCCTAGCAATGTTCTGTCAATAACGTTGACTGTGCAAGCCCTCCAAAGGATGTCAGTGACCCTCAGAAGTTCACAGATTATGCCCTAACAACAACTAAGGGACAACTAAAACACAATCCAGGCAGGCTGGGAAATATCACTGTGATAAACAGGACACCTGAGTGAGGAGCACTGCCTTGATTCTGTGTTTCTTTCCCCAGTAGTCCATGAAAAAATATGCTAAAACTGAAGATGTATTCAGGAGAGCACACTGTTTTTCCTCTCAGAGGGATGAGGTCTTTGAGAGCTCCCCACAGGGTTTGAGGCTGCTCTCTAGGAAACACAGGATGCATCCACAGAAACAAACAAAATGAAGAACCATGGAATGTTGCAGTTTGTGCTAAGTTATCAGGCCTGTGGAAATTCCTAGAACCTAAAACAACAAGAAGAAAAAATTTAAAGAACTTAAAACTCAACATAACAAATGTGGAGGTGGGTAAGAAAAAGAAAAAAAACTTACCCAACTATTTCACTTTTAGGGGAAAAAAAAAGAGGAAGAAAATATTTGGCCTTTGTTTTCTAAATTTAAATGTGTATTTGGGGGTCTAAGTTACTTCAGGAAACAATCTCTCTATTAATATGTATGAAAAGAAATTTATAGCAGCTATCATGAAATACAAAGCAACCAGGAATAAATTCATTTAATAAAAGAAATTGAGTGTGCTGTATATATCCCTAGATGTTCCATTTAAAATATTTCACCAACTTAATCTAGTTACCTAGTAGTAAGGCAATTACACACCGAAGATTTAGGGTCGATACAGATTTAGGGTTCAGTTGTTTTCTTGGACGCTTCTCACAAAACACTTCTTATGGGAAGCAAGCCCCTTAGCAACCTTTGCATCATTGTGTTCAATTAAGTGACAATTTATTCTGTTTTTGTTTGTAATGGGGCTCGTCATTTACTGTCATTACTGGTCCACCAGAGAGTATTCCCTTTGCTTTTCTCTTCAGAATAAATCTAAGCCATCTAGAGTTTGCTCGCCTCGGCAATGAAAAAGCTCGTGACTAATGGAAAGCCAGCTCCATCTAGCTGTCCATCTTGTACTAGTTCCTCTGGCCACATTCATCAGAGGAATATTATGTATCATGTATCATCAAAGCCCAGCTTTTCTGAACTAGATCCTTGCCAAACGCGCAGTCACATCTGGGACTTGATGTATAAAAACTTTTAAAGGTGTTGATGCTTATTCATTTATTTCTATTGTATTTTTCTCCTTTTTTTCCTTGAACATGAAGTTGGTTACTCTGAGGGAAAATAGTACTACAATATGCACACAAATACATACACATCACCTCTTTGATTAAGTTTGAAATCTAGGCCTAACATGTCTGGAAGGTTAAAAGGTAACCTGATTAAGTGTTCAAATTGTATTATATGTGAGATTGTTTATTGTGTGCATATGGGTCTTCATCAAAAAAATGCTAAGTAGTTCTCCTGAGACTTCTAAAGAAGTGTTCTCCAGTCCCTCTTGTTGAAATCAATCTAAAAATATTTAGCATGTGGAAATGGTGTGGTAGCCACATGCATCTTTATTAGACTGTGCCAATATTAAAGAGATTTACCCAAAAAAGTGTTTGTTGCACTTATATCCTACATTGTTATTATTAAATTATTCTTAAATTTGTAAAATTACTAAACTCTTTAATCCATGCTCTTGAGTGAGTTAGAAATCCCACTGTCACCACAGTTTTATCACTAAAGAGATGCACTAGCATCTATAAATTCACAAAAATCACCATTTCACTTCAAAGAGCTCTACATATTTCAGAACACGTGGGTTTACCACATTTTCAGGCATTTCCATCAGTATTTCATTTTGCTATGGCCCAGCTTTGACTCTCGTCACAAGCAATAAAGTGGTGGTACAGTCAGACAGTTTGAGAGAGCTTGGATCGGGGAGCACATTACACTGTGATCTTCACTCAAATAGTAGAACAGGTTCTAAGGGACAAAAGACTTGATCTGTAAACAGAAATATGATTTTGTAAATTGTTAAGACTTTAAAAAGCAGAGGTGATTTCTTAGATTGTACCATGTTCTGTCTGGCTCAAAATCCTGTATTTGTGTGGGTAGCATCCATACCCATGAAGAAGAAAAAGGTCTTGAGTGGACATCTACTGAAGCCACCTGTCTGTCCAGGTTGGATACTGCCCATAATGCACTCATTCATCTATCCACACAATACAATTTTGTAAATCTACCAAAAAACACATAGTTCTACAGTGAGCTATGTCCTTAGACTCTTAAGAAAAGATACGTTCTCAGATTTCCCACCCACAAGTATTATAAAGACAATGTAAAGAATGATGAATAGGCTTTACTTTTCTATAATTAATTCTCATCAGAGTTAAGGCAAATGCCTTTGTTAAAAGTCATTGACAGCCGCCAATACTGCAGCATGATTCTGATCATCAGAAAAACCAACAGAAAGAGATGCCCTGGAGAAAGAGTTAGGGCTTCTAGTAATCAGAAGTAAGACACAGCACAATCCATCATGAAGGGCAATGAGGAGCTGCGCACCTTGAGTACTGTTTAACACAGAGAGGACATGTACCTGGAGTTAGGTGACGCGTGTCTGCTGACTCCCACCCTCACCATCACTAGTGTGTAGCCCTGAACCACACAGTTACTAAAGTTCTGTTTATTCACAGGCAAACTGAAAATGGAAACACACACACACACACACACACACACACACACACACACACACACTCAAATACATAAATTCTGTAAGCTTAAGGTCTTGAGAAACAGCTTCAAGCTTGCCTAGGAGAAGGACATGCCCCATCTTAGCTCCAAAACCAAATCATATTTTGCTCAAACACACAAGAGGAAGACTTTGTAGGCTATTCTGGCTACAGGATATATGCACAGAATACACACCAAAACTGATCTGAATCTCTAACATGTTCCCTTACCTAGTCAAACTTGTCCAAGGTAAGCAGAGGCTCCCGCACTCATGTATTTCTTCTACCCTTTCTATCAACATACTTTATGTCGATAAATGCAGAATAAACCTCCATGTCTGAAACCCTGCTGGCTCATCTGTTTCACAAGCTCCCAAAGTAGTGGCACCACTCTCCACAGAGACGTATCATAAAGCAAGAATTAATATTCACTTATATTTGCGAAGTTAACACATATAGCTGGAGTTTTTCTGGTCCTGCCTGGCCCACAGTCAGGACAAATCTCTCTCACCTGCCAGTCCCACAGCCGCTCAGACCCAACCAAGTAAACACAGAGACTTATATTGCTTACAAACTGTATGGCCGTGGCAGGCTTCTTGTTATCTACTTCTAACTTAAATTAACCCATTTCTATTAATCTATACTTTGCCACGTGGCTCGTGGCTTACCCGTACCTTACATCTCCCTTGTCATGGCGGCAGCTGGCAGTGTCTCTCTGCCTCAGCCTTCCACTTCCCAGAATTCTTTTCTCTGCTTGTTCTGCCTATACTTCCTACCTGGCCACTGGCCAATCAGTGTTTTATTTATTAACCAATCAGAGCAACACATTTGACATACAGAACATCCCACAGCAAACACATAGCTTTAAGACACATATGATTGTCAACTTTTGTTCATAAGTTAAATCACTTTGCTTTTAGCTAATTTGCTGCAGTCCTTTACTAACCCATAAATAAATCCTCATTAATCATCTCTAAAATTTTCTTTTACTTATTTATTATAATTTCCTTCTACATTTGGGTGACTATAAGGTGACAGTTTATGGGTGATATTTACTTAATATTACAGAAGGAGTTTAACCCATCAATACCAAAAGGGACTCTGCTGCTAAAATATGATCACTGTTACAGTACATTGGTGGAGTATGGCAAATACAGGTTTCATTCCTTCCTCTCATATGCAGAATCTAGGTTTTTCTTGGACACTAAGGATCTGGAGAGATGGCTCGGGATTTAAGAGCAGTGGTTGCTCTTTAGAGGACATATGTTCAATTCCCAGCACTCGTATGTCCTCTTACAACCACCTGTAACTCCGGTTCTAGGGGATCTGATGCCCTCTTCTGGTCTCTGTGGGCATTGCATGTGTATAGAGCATGGATTCAGGCAAAGATACTTACTTACACATAAGACGAAAATATTAAAGTCTAAGCTGGCATAGAGAACAGCTACAGCTCCACCTCAGGTCCGGCACCATTATGGTGAGTGAGTATATGGTGGGGAAATGGGAGAGAGAGAGGCAGAAAGGTCCATGTGCTGGGGAGAAAGGAAGTTCTGAAGAGTCGAAGGAAGGGAGGAACCAGCTGGTGTGGGTGGCCAGCTTGCCACCTGGGGCCATGGTGGTGTCCTAGACTGGGCTGCTGCCAAAGACCATGCTTGGGTCTGTGGCCCTACTGCAGTCAGGGTCTGCATTGATGTCCACATCTCCTGTTACCATTGAAGGCCAAGTGGATGCCCAAAGGGTGCCATGCTGCCACTGGGGCCATGCTGATCTGGGTGGCCTGTGATGCCAGCGAGGGCCATGATGTCATCCAGACATGAGCTGCTGCCAGGTACCATGTCTGGGTCCATGGTCCTACTTCAGCCTGGGTCTGTGTTGATGTCCATGGCCCATGTTGTCACCAAAGGTCACACAGATGCCCAGATTCTGGGCTGCCACCTATAGTAGGGTTGGTGTCCAAGGACTATGCCACTGACAGGGCCACACAGACCTGAATAACATGCGCTGCCACCTGGTGTCATGGTGTCATCCAGGCCTGGGCTGCTGCCGAGGGCCATGTCTTCGCCTGTGGCCCTGCCATAGCCTCGGTCTGTGTTGATGTCCATGGCTCCTGTTACCATCAAAGACATTGAGAATATGGCTACATAGAGTTGGCCCCACCCCTTCTGTGGGATGGTCTGTATGTCAAATGCTCTGATTGGTCAATAAATAAAACACTGATTGGCCAGTGGCCAGGCAGGAAGTATAGGCGGGACTAACAGAGAGGAGAACTGAGAGAACAAGAAGGTAGGAGGAGACACTGCCAGCTGTGCCATGACAAGCAGCATGTGAAGGTGCTGGTAAGCCACGAGCCACGTGGCAAGGTACAGATTTATAGAAATGGATTAATTTAAGATATAAGAACAGTTAGCAAGAAGCCTGCCACGGCCATACAGTTTGTAAGCAATATAAGTCTCTGTGTTTATTTGGTTGGGTCTGAGCGGCTGTGGGACTGGTGGGTGGTAGAGATTTGTCCTGACTGTGGGCCAGGCAGGAAAACTCTAGCTACACACCCCTCACTGTCTTCAGTACTGATCCTGCCCCGCACCAATCACAGCATTTGGAAGAGCGGGCCCTGAACCTCACCTGGGCAGCACAATAGACCTGGCCCTGTTGACAGCGGCCTAGGTTATCTGGCCCATGAACGTGCATGAGAGATCTGGCCTCACCCCTCATCTGCTAGATAGTGGAGTGGGAGAGGGAGAGACGCCTTCTCCCATGCCCCTTGCCCCTCAGCACCTGTGGTGGGTGGTAGAGTTGGCCCTGAGGTTATGAGAGTGGGAGAGCTGATCCTGCTTCTCACTGGCTCCAGCACTCAGGAGAACAGGCCCTGCACCTTGCCCCAGTATAGCTGACCTTGTTGTCAAGAGTACAGGTAAGCCATCTCTGAAGGTATGAGAGTGGGAGAGGTGACCTCACCCCACCCTCATCTGCCATGTGATGACATGAGCGAGGGAAAGATGCCCTCCCCACCAAAACCCCTTGCCACCTGCTGCAGGCGGGAGAACTGACCTTGAGGGCACAAGAGCAGGGGAGCTGGCCCTGCACTCCACCAACTGTGGCACTCAGGAGAGCAGGCTTGCACCTTGCTTAGGCAAAACAGTAGAGCTGGCCCTGGTGTTATGTGTATGAGCAAGCTAGCCCAAAGGGCATGAGAGCAGGAGAGCTGTCCCTGCTCCTTGCTGCCTGCTGCAGTGGGTGAGCTAGCCAGGACAATGCTGGAGAGCTTGACTTGGTGGTGTTGATGCCACTGAGAACCAGGTCTATGAGTTAGCTCACACCAACATCTACCTCACCTTATCTATAAACAGCTGGAGCATGTGAAGGAGGTGGACCTGCAGATCCAAAGCTGCAGGATCTCTATGAACCAAGGCAAAAAATAAGATATCCAAAAG
Organism: Peromyscus eremicus; assembly: GCF_949786415.1. NCBI lineage: Eukaryota > Metazoa > Chordata > Mammalia > Rodentia > Cricetidae > Peromyscus > Peromyscus eremicus. Next base: position 18,824,902 of record NC_081425.1, on the reverse strand, counting down.
GATTCCCAGTGAGGGCCCAGTATCAAGGGTGTAGCAGAAGCCACAGGCCTCAAACTAGACCAATGACTCATTGAAATGAACACTTACAGGTAAAGATATGGACTAAAGGGTACACTGTGTGACTCACTGTGTCACACTACAGCTCCCATGCCAAGACTTTTTTTTTTTTATATGTTATAGTTTGGTTTGGTTTAGTTTAGTTTTGGTTTTTTGGTTTTTCTTTTAAATTTTATTTTATTTTATTTGGAGGGGATGGTTGCAAGGGTAGAGGACAGATATGAAGGAACAGGGAGATTAATTAGATCGGGATCCATGATGTGAAATCCATGAAGAATTAATTTTAAAAAAAGTCTAAGCTGGGCATGGTGGCACACACCTTTAATGACAGCACTTGGGAGACTGAGGTAGTTAGAGTTCTTTGAGTTCAAGGCCAGTCTGGTCTACATAGTGAGTTCCAGCCTGGGCTATATAGAGCAAGCCTCTCTCTCTCTCTCTCTCTCTCAAAAAAAGGTCTATTTTGAAAGACACTAAAGCAGATGGGAGACTATTTGAGATGAAAAGGAGGTCAGTGAGAGCATCAGGGGACAAGAGTAATGAGAAAGTGATCATAATCAAAGCATGTTATCTACATTATGAAAATGTCATAACCAAAGTTGTTGTTTTATGCAATTAATACACACTAATAAAAATAAAATGAAGATAAATTCTCATGCAGCAATCATTGACTGAGAAGCACTGCTCTGTGTGACTTAGGAACATATGCCAGTCGTGCAGAAACTACCTTTTAGAAATATAATGTTGAAACTACCATTATCCCCCTTGAAAGATAAGTGATATTAACAACACCAAAGTCTGTCTTCAGTTGCTTTGTTGAATCATGAACAGAACAGAAAGCAAATTAGCATCGACAACATTGGGTTTCATTTAGATTAGAATTACCTCTTCAGGTACTTTTACATATTCATAGCATCGTAACAATTGATGTTTTTTAAATTTCTCCAGAAATCAATCCAGATTATGAAACTTGAATACTTAGTTGTCACCAATCCAATATCACTCAGGGGAATAAGGTGTCATTTTCATTACATTTCTATCTTACATTGATTTTTACCTCATGGTGAGACTCAGACTTGGAGCGGTTCCAGTCTCCTAGGGAGATTTCCTCAAAGACCTGTTTACCCCAACCCCTCCAGTTTTCAGGCCCTGTAGTTCTCGTGCTGCACACAAAGGCAATGCTATACACAGGGAGCCAAACGACAGTACCGGTATAAGAGCTAACTGAAAACGTTTGGGAACAGTGCAAGCGCCCTATAGCCTTAGAGCCAGGATTGCTCTCACACGCACCACGCTGAGGTGAGCTCTGTCTCGTACCTGTCAGGATCTACCTACTCCAGATGCCAAAGTGCTAAAGGTGCCAGACAAAAGGCAGTAAGGACTCCAACTCGTCGAGTTCCTAAGCTCTTGTGCACTGGGTTTGAAGGAAGAAGGAGGAAGGGGAAAGGTTAGAAAGAGCACTGTGGGAGGGCACTGTGCAATGTGCGATCCTGACTCAGTCCCCAGTACCACGAAGGAAGGAAGGGAGGGAAGGAGAGAGGGAGGGAGGGAGAGAGGGAAGGAGGGAGGGAGGGAGAGAGGGAGGGAGGGAGAGAGGGAAGGAGGGAGGGAGGGAGGGAGGAAAGGAGGCAGGCAGGCAGAAAGAAAGCAAGCAAGGAAGGAAGCAGAAGGAGGGGCGCATGTAAAGGGGGGGACATTCTCACTAGAGACTTTAAAAGCCCCACCTTCTACTATCTAGAAAACAGGCTGTAAGCACAGCTGCCCACTCTCTCGAGTGGAACAGTCTGTGTCAAGACCTATAGCCTTAAGCTGTTATGTTTGAAAGCCAAAGAGGAATTTTAATTTAATAAGCATGAAACAACTTAAAGATACAACGTGATCCTCCATTTGAGAGACTGGATGTTTTGATTAGTAATAAGTATCAAAAAAAATAAATAACAAAGAAAACAGTAAGTAAGCACCCCGAAACTGAATGTTAATTACCTGTAGTAGTCACTCTTAAAAAGGTAGGAAATTCTGACACATGCTACAGTGTGCACACATCTTGAGGAATCACACTAATTGAAGTAAGCTATTCACAAAAGACAACTGCTGTATGGTTTCTTTAGTTACTGTTTCTATGAGTAGTTAGATTCATAGAAACAGAACATAGAATGGCTACTGCCAGGGGTTGGAGAAGGGAAACTGGGATGCTGCGTAGTGGGCACAGAAGCTCAGTTTTACAGGATGAGTTTCAGAGAGTGGGAACACAGCACTGTGAATACACTTACCACGGCTGAACTGAAAAGGTGGGTATGGGGGAGAGGCTATATTTATGTTATGTATTTTTAGGACAATAAAAAATATAAAAACTATTGTTTTTTTTTTTTTTACCAACCAGTAATAACGCCAATGATTTTCATTCAATTAAAGGAAGTGAAAATGAAACATTTTGACCATAGCCCAAGTCAATGGATATATGGAATCAATTGATCAGCTTAAATTTTCACAAAAGCCACAAGCAATTCTTTAAAAAAAAAAATAGGCCATCCAAAGCTCTATATAATGTGCTTTACGGTTAGTCATGGTTATAGCTGGAGGTGGCTGAGAATCGGAAGGGAGAATCGCCCTCTGAAACTGGAAGTGTTGCTATTCGCCACCTCCCCTAAAACGAGACAGGTTTTACATTCATGTACATTTTTGTCACATTTTGTGCTTAGATTATTTTTTTCTTTTGGTTTTTCAAAAGTGCCTAAAGCCTATTACCTTATACCTCTATTATACTGAAAGAAAAAAAACTGATTTGTTTGATTGTAGATACTTAGTGGTGAACACAAAAATCCACATTCCTGCTGACAATTCTATCCTGCTTGGCCCAGTGGGATTACACATTTCTGACACATTAAACCTTAGAAAGAACTGGTAATGGAAAGGCTGAAAGAGCATAATTATAGTATGTGGTACCAATCAAATACTTTAAGAACAGTGACTGCTCTGTGCTATCATAGGATCATTTGTAAATAAGTAAAAACAGAAGGACTAAGGGTCATAGCTCAAAATAAAAAGCATGCATGAGGCTCTAGGTTTGATCTCTAATGCTGAAATAAATAAATAAAAGGTAGAAGTTGAAAAAAGCACTTTTGTTCAAAGTTATTGTGGTGCAGACATTGCAGACATTTTCAAAGAAGCAGCACCATTTCTGGGTCACTGGACAGAGAGTCCGCCCATGTGCGAGCACCTGCCATGTTATTCAGGGGATCAGAGAGATGTCTTGTTCACTGCTACTCTTGGGACCACAATACCTGGAGATGATCTCTCACATGAGCCTCAGTAGCAACATCTTGCGTGTGTTTGAGCTCTGGCTTAAGGAGTGAGATGGGTAATACTGACTATTTGACAGGATCTGGGATCACTAATAGACAAGCAAGCCACCAAACACATCTGTGAGGGATTACCAGAACAGGAGGACTGAGGTGGGAAGCCAGTGAAAGTACCATTCCAAGGGTGAGAATCCCAGACTGAATAAAAGGGGGAGCGTGAGTATTCTTCTCTCTCAGCTTCCAGACTGTAGATGCCATGTGACTGGCTACCTGAAGATCCATTAGCCATGACTTCCCATCCATAATGGACTATATATACCCTTGAACCGTGAGGCAAAGTAAACCCTCCTTCTTTATGTTCCTTTTTTGCAGGGTACTTTATCACGACAGGAAGAACAACAGATGCAGGGAGGATTAACTGAATTTCTATTTTTTAAGTTTTCTGCATTTCTCTGAAAGAAACACAATCTTCCTGTATCAAACAATTGACCCTGAATAGATTGTTCTACAATCTCATCTTCACGAATTCTTCTTTTCCCCCCGTTTCAGTAACAAAGCCTTCCCAAGTGCCAACTCTCAGCGCCTCCTTGGAACTGAATAGCTGGCTCTGGTCACAGGAGAATCCATATAAGTGCACTCCATGACCTCTCACTCCCCTGCCTATGTCCAGCCGAGCAGAGGCTTCTGCAGAGAGGATCCAGCTCCATCCTGCAGAGTGAGACTTCAGTTCCTCCAGCTGTGAGTTGAAAATCATCTTTAAGCCTGACTATGTCAGAAGAATTAGACAAATGCTGTTTTCTGAGAGAGGCTGTTACTCTCTTGACCTATCTAAGTCCTGGAATTCACTCCCTTATCTGTCTTAAGCACCTTTCCTGGTGATTCTTTCCCACTTTAATTGGCTCCATGACTACCGTAGGTTTGGCTCCCATCTAATATCTAGGACCACAGGTCTCTAGAAGTCACCTTGACTTTTCTCCATCACACATACTACCCAATCCCACACATTGGTTCCCATCGATCTCATGACCTCTGATGTACCTTACTGTTGTCCAAACCCTAGTCCAAACTCCCACTAGCTGTTGCGACATCCCTGTCTAGAACCTGAACTATCTCCTTCCCAAATCCCTTCCATCCATGAATCCCTGCATGACCCAGTCTTTCCCATCCCCCATCCATTCCATGAAGCCAGAAATCCTTTCATGAATTCACTAGAATTTGGGAAAAGAAGTACAAATAAATTTTCCATGCTCAGATTAGTAATTCATGACCCAAAAGTTACAAAAGCAACACCAAATGTAAGCATTTTCTTCATCATTCAAATGAATTTTCACAGTAAGATTATTAAAGTTATATCTAGGAGCAGACTCCAGGCTATTTCTTGCTTTTCCTGGGAAACTTTTTTTATGTGTAATGACTTCATGTCATTCTGTTCCTTAAGGCGTTCCTCCTGAACCTGTGAACTCATCAAGGATACAACCAATAGAAATATCTGCCTAGAAAACAACTGGGAAGTACAGGAAGTTTTTGTAAGATAGCTCTGTCATGGAACCCAAGTAAGAAAAAAGATCTGAAGAAGGAAGAGGGGGAGGATGAGGATGAGGAAGAGGAGGGGTACGTCAAGCTACTCTCTCCTAACATGTAATTTACTCGAGTTATTTATTTGTTTGTTTTTATTTGAATAGTGAAAAGCTACTATGTGTCTACCAAATTCTAGATATCAGAGTTGTAACCCATCAAACAAGACTGGAAGTCTACCTTCAAGGGGACAAGTGTCTTGTTGGTGTTTAGTTAATTCTTATTATTATTCTGTTTACCAGGAAAAGCTGTGAAATCTTTTTGTACCCTTAACTCCTCTGTACTAACTTCTTCATTCTTTAATATTATGTCTCATCATACTAGCATTTGTATATAACCCTTTTTGTAACCTTTAATAGGCTTTTCCAAAATAAATTATCCATTGTGTTACATTTTAGCACATCTTTGTGGTCTTCCTTTAACTTTCATGTATGTATACGAAGTCAAGGTCATCCTGAAGCTATTGTTCTGTCCACAGTTTAATATAAAATGATGGAGGAAGGCTTCAAGGAGTTTGTAAGGTCATCTTTCACTCGACAGAAATAATGTGCCTTCAAACCAAACCAACCCCAATGAAAACATTTTCAGGAAGAGAAAACAGAGTAACTCGTACTCAGGGGTACACTCAAGATTATTTGAGTTAAGTGTCTCAAACCACATAAACATCCTTTAAGCCTGCTTACCTCTCCGAGCTCTTACCTCTCCCTAAGCTCAGTAGGAGTCAGATATAGACTCAATTTAGTACTACCCTAGATGGTCCAAGGAAGCTAAGATTGATGAAAAATGTGCAGAATGTATTCTCAAGTCAAGCAGAAAAGATGATTCAATTGATTATTCTAAGAAGTTTCAATGGTACAATTATACCTCTAATGCAAAATATTTTATGAGAAATAAAGTATCTTTTAAGGAGGTGGGGCTGGTGAGATGGCTCAGCAGGGAAAGTGTCTGCTACCAAAACTGATGATCTGATTGCAATCCCCAGGACCCACATGCTGGAAGAAGTGAACCAGCTCTGGCAATTGTCCTCTGCCCTACGAACACATACACACACACAAACAAATAAAATGTATATACATATCATGTGTGTGTATATATAGATATATAAACATGTATGTGTATACACATCCATATATACCATTCTTAAAAGAAAGGAGACTTCTTTGTGTTCTTCCTGGGCCCCAAGGCAATAGCACATTCAGGCTAATGAAGATGGGGACTGATGCTTATTAAAAGCTTTATCTTCAGGAGACCTTTATGAGTCCAGTGTGCCTTTAACCTTTCCTGAATCATTCCTCCAGTCTCCTTTTGCCAAAATGGAACAATTATAGGCTGCACAGAAGTTTTCCTAAAGGCAATGATTATGTTTTGTGTATACCAGTTAGCATTTATTTGCACCACATAAGTTGATGAACACAATGGGACCAGATGATCTGTCATTAAAATCCCAATAGGCAAATAAATAATCTGCCTTATTGCCTTAATTTTATTTAATATACCAATCCCTTCATTTTCTATACAACAAAATTATCTTAAACTCCGTAGCTCAAACATTAGTCAAGTTGTACATACTGGAGCATTTAAGTATATGATGGCCTGAACTATAATCTGTTATGCTTTGGCAGAATTCTGGGTAACAGTGTTATTTAAAATTAAGATTGAAATAAATACTTTAATATAGGTATGCAAAAAATATATAACCCAAGCACCCAGTCAACTAAGAGGAAAAAGGAAAAGTGCATTCATCATTTAATTCTTTTAAGATGTTGAGAAATTCAAACACAGTAGTTCTTGTTAACCATAGAGGACACAGTCCAAAACCTCAAATGGATGCTTGAAACTGCGGCTAGTACCAAATCCTATATATACTGGTTTTTCCTTATACATACCTTTATAAAGCCTAATTTCCAAGGGAGGCACAGCAAGGAACTAACAACAACAATAATAAAACAGAACAATTACAGTAATATACCATAATAAAAGCTGTGTGAGAGGGGTCTCTCTTCTCTCCTAACTCACTGTGTTGAGCTCACCTTTGTTCTTATAATGATGAGAAATAATGACAATGCTTCTGTGGTGGAACAAGGTGGCTGGTAGAGGCCCTGAATTCAATCATCAGTATCAGATAAAGAAATCTGTCATTCTGAGTTAACTTGAAAGCCCTTACTCCAGACTGTGGATTGGATTTCCAGCTGATCCTCAGTACTAACCACGGTTGCCCCTTGGGTGGATTCCAGGAGGTAGTGGTCCGTCCAGATCTAAAGGAAACTGTTTACAACAGGCTCCCACGCTCCATAACTGCCGGGAAGTTGAACTCCCTCTCTCAGACTTACTGTCCTTTCTTTTTCTCACAGGCAAGGCCTGCTTCCAGTCAGATGACCTCAGCAAAGGTTCAAGGCCTTAGAATTTTGTGCCTGGGGCCTTTCACTGAGAAAACCGAATGTGAGAACTTGATCTCCAATAGTGTCCGCCTATTGTGACAGCTCTCCTGGGCCTCTTCACCCCTAAATTCTTCATTTCTTTTCAGAATTTAGCTGAACAGCACTTTTCCTTGCCTGTTTATCTCCATGTCTGTCTCCCTGCTGGTATTTATTGCTTATCACTGTAAGTCTTTATTGAATGTAATCTGTTTGGGGATATAGTTGGCATGAAAGATGCTCCACCAAACGAAGTTGTAAAGTATTATACATAAATACTTAATTCCTGGATTTATTTATTATCATCATTACTTATTTACCACTAGACATACCCAGGACACCTTTGAAAGAAATAAATCTGGTCAGTTGCTCTCCCAAATTTGATCAGAATATCTTATAAGATATAAATTATGGCATTATATAATTATTAATATTCTTCATATGACTGGCACAGATTACAGTTTGTAAAAACTTTTTCACATTTTATCTTCCCAGGAACCCAATGTTAAAAGAATCTTGGCTCCCTGTTTCTAGTCAGAGAACTGAGACTCAGCAAGTTTGGGTGACAGAGTCAAGGTCACCAGAGGAAGAAGCTTCACAGATTGGCACAAACCCAGGTCTCCTGCTGCAGGCTCATGGATTGGCACAAACCCAGGTCTCCTGCTGCAGGCTCTAAGTGCTTCCCTCTTCAATGTGGTCTTCTGTGGGCTCTGTAGATGCAAGGAAATCCAGCAAAGGCCTCATGAGAAGCAGAATGGCCCTGCCACCTCTTGACTCTACTCCGTGACACTTCATTGAGAGTGAAGGATTTACTGTGCACTTAGTTTTGCTTAACTTTCAGTTAACTTAACCCAACTTTTTATTTAATCCATGCCCACTGGAGTCTAAGTTTGAAACTGAGGTTGCTACACTAATTTTTTTCTTATAGCCATAGACAAGCTGGGAAGGCCACCACAGTGATCTCTCATTTATAAGCAAGTACAGGAGATTGTGTTCACACAAACGGCTAGCCCTTGCTGGGCTACAGTCTGGTGTTCAGTGATAATTCTACAATATGTAGCATTAGGATCCTAATCAGAAGAGTGCACCAATAAAAGGGGACAAAGGTCAGGAAGAACAGGGAACAATAAGCAGGTTGCAGGCGTGAGTGACAACCCTTATTACTGACAGGCTATTAGGGCACTTTTAAGTAACGAATGGGCCTGTTTGGAAGTCTGACGGGCCTCACAATTAACATCAGCTGCATCCATCCCATCCCATACGTCTTTATCCACCAGGAGTAGAAGGAGGGAAACCCAGATAAAGAATTTGCAGAGCCAAATCAGCACATTCAAACTGTAAAGGTCCCATCAACGCATCCTGCTGGAAAGGAGAACTTGCAGCATCTTCGATTTATTTTGTAAATACCGTTCCTTACAGAGGAGTCTTCAATAGAGCAAATTGCTTTTCCATCAAAAAAAAATTTTTTTTTTTTGTTTTTTTCGAGACGGGGTTTCTCTGTGTAGCTTTGCGCCTTTCCTGGAACTCACTTGGCAGCCCAGGCTGGCCTCGAACTCACAGAGATCCACCTGGCTCTGCCTCCCGAGTACTGAAATTAAAGGCGTGCACCACCACCGCCCGGCTCCATCAAAATTTTTAAAGTATTCCAAATTTTATCATCCTTCTCAGGAAAATTCCCACCTCTCATTCAGGGATTTCTACACTAAATCTTCTCTCAACCTTTGTGCAGACCTGAAGGGAATCTACCAAACAGACTGAAGAAGAGACTCACAGAACAGAGGTCCTCCTTCACTGGGTGCCATGAAGACAACCTCTGCTCACTCATGGAACACTTTCCAGTCTAATTGAAACTTCAGCTCTGCAAATCCCACAGACCATAAAGTCATCCCACATTGCTCTTCCCTAAAGCAACATTTCAGTGCAAACCCCAATGGCTGGAGACACGCAATTCCTCAAAAGGAATAAATTAGCTATTGGAACTCACTCCAGCAGTCAGTGAAGCACATTAAGTCCCCAAATAAATACACTGCCTAGGAAGATTTTATTCACTTCATAATATAAACAGATTAAATTGTCGCTCTGAACTGAAAAATAATTACTCTTGAACCAAGTATAACAGGCCAGATGCACCCATTTTGTGAAAGAAAAAGGGAGATAAACCGAAAATATAACTCCTCAGCTATATTTGGAAACTATCAAAAAGAAATGAAATTAAAAATAAGGAATGCAATAAATCATAGTGTAGACCAGTGAGTGAGGTAAATGTTTACCATGTTTTCTATTCATATTTTTATTTAGTTCGGTAATTAAAAATAAATTACAAAACACGTGAGTTTCAAATCGGGTACCAAAATAATTAGCTTTTTTTGTCAAGTGGGTAAAAATTAAGCTGTTCCAGTGAGAGTATGTTATGTTAATCAATAACCCATTGATGTAGTCAGCGATAGTTTCATTTACCAAATTTATTTGTAATCCAAAAGAATAGGTTAAAATAATGTATTTTCACTTTTGTGCCACTGTGACCAAAATCCAAAGAACAACTTAAAGAAAGAATTATTATTGGGCTGGAGAGATGGCTCTGTGGTTAAGAGCACTGGCTACTCTTCCAGAGTGACCCGGGTTCAATTCCCAGCACCCACATAGCAGCTTACAACTGTCTGTAACTCCAGTTCTGGGGGATCTGATACTTCCACATCAATGTATATAAAATAAATTTAAATAGATTATTTTAAAAAAGAATTATTTATGAATGCTCATAATGTGGAGCATTCCAGAAGGCGTCAGTGTGTCCCACTGCTTTTCTCTTTCTGACCATTTCATTCTACCCTGGACTCCAGTCCATGGGCTACTGCTCCTACATCCAGTATGGGTTCTCTCCTCCCTTAATCTTCTCTGAAAATGGACACACACACACACACACACACACACACACACACACACACACACACAAAGGTATACCTAACTCACCTACATGAATCTAAATCCGGACAATGAAAATTAGCCATCACAAATAATAATGAGGATTTGCAGGCATTTTCAATTAAGGCTATTGAGACCCACTTAATAAAATGGAAAATGAGAAATTCAAATTATATGTAGCAGACAAATTATACTAACTGTGAAGAATATGATGATATTACAGATAATCAACAAATTTGGGTTGAGTCTCTGTTAAACAATGATATGAGACGTTTCATTTAAATTATCTCTAAGAGGAAACAATCTCCTCAGGGTTACAATATATTCCTGGATAATAAATCTTGAAATAATGCTCACAGCCAGAATCTTTGTATAACAGAGTACTGAGGAGACTAAGGGACACAGGTCTCCAGAAAAAGAGAGTTTCTTTTTCTTTTTTTTTTTTTTTTTTTGGTTTTTCGAGACAGGGTTTCTCTGTGTAGCTTTTTGCCTTTCCTGGAACTTACTCTGTAGCCCAGGCTAGCCTTGAACTCGCAGAGATCCGCCTGCCTCTGCCTCCCAAGTGCTGGGATTAAAGGCATGTGCCACCACCGCCCAGCGAGAGTTTCTTTTATTGTCATTTTTCAGATCACTTGTGTTAGTAACAAATTGTAAAGACATGCCTACTGCATAATGCAAGCTGTATCACACATAAATAAGGCAACATAGCAATGCATTAGCTTTCTTGTGGTCTGATTTGAACAGTCCTAGGAAAAGCATGTCCTAGAGACTACCTTTTTAAAATATCACTTCTGAAAAGAGGATGAAAAGACTCTAAGCTGAGGCTAAAACCCAGCATTTTACTTGGAGGGGAAAGAAGAGAATGTGTTCCAGGGCACCAACTCTTGTGAACTGAGACCAGCTTACAAGTCCTGATGCTCATTTTCAAAGGCTAATTTCTTAGAGCCTTGGATAATCAGCAAATTGCCTGCCTCAATGACAAATGAGTCTAACCACTAAGCTTTTCATCTCATAGAGTTTTAAGCAGTTCAAACATTGTTCCCATATGGAAGCCTTTGAAAGGGCAGGAAAGAAGTGATGTCTGTGTGCCTGTGCACATGAGCTCAAATCCATCAAAGGGAACCCACACGTGAGAATGAGGTCACCCATGAGTGGAGAACCTGTCCTTCCCACCATCCCCATTCCTTTTACATGAAGTTGCTGTGTGGTATCCACAAGAGAAGACTGCTCGAACATGAGTTTAAGCCAATAGAAAGTCTTTACTAGCCAGCTGGCGGTGTCTACACCAGGTGTTTAGGATCCCAGGGTAGCCCCAGGCCTTTCTCGGGGTGAGTTTTTAAGCACAAAAAAAAATGTTCTGGGTTGGCGAACTTCAAGGCAAGAACAGTTAGCCAGAAGAGGAACTACAGACACCAAAAAGCAAGGTTAGTACATTTAGAGACTTTCCCAGAACTGTGGACTTTGATGGATTACATCTTTGTTTTCATTTTGGCTAGTGAGACTGTCTACATGCTGAGTATTATGGCCTGAATGGCACTTCCATCATGGGGTCAATTGTATCTAAGGTCTGGGGGCCTGTTACCAAGTTAGCTTGGTGGTATAGAAACAAAAACCTACACCATTCCTGCATTGACCCCCAACTCTTAGAGTCTGAGTTGGTACCCAGCTTGCTTTGGACACTCTTGTTCAGTCTTGTTCAGGCTTGCTACTTCAGAATAATCCATTCCATCTCCACATTTTTCTCTATCCTCCTCAGTTTCTTTCTTTGAAAATGAAGGAGAGATCTTGCCTCTCTCTGTCTGCTTCTCCTCTTGTGTTCATATATAAAGAGTTTCTCCTGTGACTCACACCAAGCAGCAATATATAACTCTCCCAGCCACCTTGCATGCCACCTTATAGGTACTGGCACTTACAGGCAGATTCTCACATGGTGGCATGCACATGAAACCTTTTCTTCTCTAAGAATTTAACAGAAATCCAAGCCATGACCACATGATGTTGAGTGCTCAGAAAATGTGGCCCAAAAATGACTGGAAGACTTCCTATTCTTGTGATTGTTAGGAAATTGACTGAGAATGTCTAGCATCCTGGTACATGTGACTCAAGAGCCTTCCCTATAAATGCTTAAGCACTCCTGGTTTTGCCCTTTTGATGGATGAAACTTAGTGGGGGTTATGAATCTTGTCATTAATTCCTCAGGATGTGCTCAGTATCTCTACAGGCATCCACCATCCAAGGTGTGTCCTCTCACAAGCCAGCATACAGACCAGAGCAGTTTCATTTTTTCATAAGAAGTGAGGTCACATGCATAACTTTTCTGAATTATCGGTTTTCTGAAGAGAGAACAAGCAAAGGAGACAGTGACATTCCTCACATGTCCGCTCAAAAGTTAATATAGCCGGGCGGTGGTGGCTCACGCCTTTAATCCCAGCACTCGGGAGGCAGAGGCAGGCGAATCTCTGTGAGTTCGAGGCCAGCCTGGTCTCCAAAGCGAGTTCCAGGAAAGGCGCAAAGCTACACAGGGAAACCCTGTCTTGAAAAACAAAACAAAACAAAACAAAACAAAAAAGTTAATATAGAATCATTTAAAAGTAAAACACATCTTACTTCCCTAACACTGCTTCATTTTCAGGAAGTCATATCTCCAGGGAAGCCCATTTCCCAAAATCCATGGGCTTTTCACAACCTACAATTTTTTCCATTGCTTATCGTTTGTCATTGAAAAGAATCATGGCACATACTAATATTTAGAGAATCAAAGAAAGAGAGAGAGAGAGAAGGAAGAAAGAAAGAAAGAAAGAAAGAAAGAAAGAAAGAAAGAAAGAAAGAAAGAAAGAAAGGAAGGAAGGAAGGAAGGAAGGAAGGAAGAAAGAGAAAGAAAAAGAAAAAAGAAAGAAAGAATTTTTAAAAATATACCTTTTCTGTCAGGCATGGTGGTGCAGGCCTTTAATCGTAGCACTTGGGAAGCAGAAGCAGGCAGATCTCTGAGTTAGAAGCCAACCTGCTGTGTTAACCCTGGGAAATTGTTTTCCAGTATATTTCATTTCAATAATGCTGTTCTCATATTAATCATAGCTGATTTTTCAGCCTCAACTAATCAGTATTGTGGTGGTTTGAAAGAAATTGGCCCCCAAAGGGAGTGGCACTATTAGGAGGTGTGGCTTTGTTGGAGTGTGTGTGGCCTTGTTGGAGAAGTGTGTCACTGTGGAGGCAGGCTTTGAGGTCTCATATATATTCAAGCCACACCCCATGTCTCAGACCACTTCCTGTTGTCTGTGGAATCAAGATGTATTAACTCTCAGCTCCTTCTCCAGCACCACAACTGCCTGCATGCCTCCATGACCAACCATAATGATAACGGACTAAACCTCTGAAACTGTAAGCCACCCAATTAAATGTTTTCCTTTATAAGAGGTGCCATGGTCATGGCATCTCTTCACAGCAATAGAAACCTTAACTAAAACAAGTATCTACCATGCTAGCAAAGCAAATGTTTTACTTCCACAGATTCTCAGTTTAAATATGTTACACAAAAAGCTGCCATATAGTCTAAGAGGGATTCCCAAACTTCCTTTAATATTGCACAAGCGCTGTGGGCCTCCATCACTTGCACCTTTCTCAAGCCCATTTCTGAACCCTAACTGGCTTTCTAGCCAAAGTTCCAAATGCCTCCACAATTCTTCACAAAAATCACATGGTCAGGTCCATCACAGCAACCTCCTGCTCTCTGTTACCGATTCCTCTTCTAGTTTTCTTTCTGTGGTGAGAAAAAAACAATTTAAGAAGGAAAGGATGAGGCCGGACAGTGGTGTCGCACGCCTTTAATCCCAGCACTCGGGAGGCAGATCTCTGTGAGTTCAAGGCCAGCCTGGTCTAAAAAGTGAGTTCCAGGAAAGGCGCAAAGCTACACAGAGAAACCCTGTCTTGAAAAACCAGAAGAAGAAGAAGAAGAAGAAGAAGAAGAAGAAGAAGAAGAAGAAGAAGAAGAAGAAGAAGAAGAAGAAGAAGAGGGAAAGGGTGTATTTTCAGCTCATAGCTCACAGTCCACAGTCAAGGAAAACTGGGGACTCAGAGCAGAGACCTGCAGTTGGAGACTGGGGCAGAGGCTGTGAAGGAGGGCTGCTCACTGGCTTGCTCCAAGTGGTTTGCTCAGCTATCTTTCTCATGCAGCCCAGGCCTACCAGCCCAGGGAAGTCACTGCTTATAGTGGGATGGGACCTTCTTTATCACTGAGCAATTTTAAAAAATACCACTACAGACATGACCACAGGCCAATCTGATGGAAGTAATCCCTTGACTTGAGCTTTCCTCTTCCCAGATGACACTACTCTGTGACAAATTGACAAAAACTAACCAGTGCCTTTTTCCTCCACAGACTGCCACACAGCTGTGGATGAAATTCTAAATGGTCTTATTAAATAAGAAACACAGAGCCAAATGCAGAGTTAAAGCCCAGAGATCAGAGCAGTAGCCAAGAGCTAAGACCACCTTATCTTACCACTCGCTGCCGTCCTTCCCCTGAGAGAGAGACCTTCTTCCTGTGAAACCTGTGTTTTTATTGCCTTTCTGTTCTGCCTTCTCATTGGCTCTAAACCCAACCACATGATTTCCTCGTCACTGCCTGTCTATATAGACCTTCAGGTCTCTATGATTGGTACTGGGATTAAAAGTTCAGGTCACCTTGCTTTGGATGTGTCCTTGACCACAGAGACTCTGCCTGCCATGTGATCGGATTAAGGACTACCACCGCCTGACTCCTGCTTATGGCTCACTGTGACTTCTGATCTCCAGGCAACTTTATTAACATACAAAGAAAATTACATTTCAGCACAAATAAAATATCACCATACACAGCAGCACTGCCCAAGGGCTTACAGAATACCCTGCTTATAGTTCTGGAATCCTGCTTGGTACTCCTCCACTTTACAGAAAGAAGGTATGGCATAACTATACAGAATACACCATTCTACAATTTTCTACACTACTATGAAGTTGCTGGTCAAACAAAGTAGATAATCTCTTAAAATACTAACATAGGGTCTCATGAGGATAAGTGTGTCCTTCAGGACCTGTAAGTCACTCCACAAAGGACTATCTATCATTTGGTGCTGTCCCCAACAGACAGAATGTCTTCAAGTAGGAACCAAGTAGTAGAGAAGTAGGAAAATCCCCACTCACCACCACCTCCAGTGACTCACTTGAATATGTCCTCCCCTTCCTGATATATTTAAGGTTCTGATTATTAGGAAAATTCCCACACGAAGTAATGAATTCCCAACTAAAGTAATGAATGCTTCATAGTCACACTGGGCTCCTGATGTGAGCACACAACAGAGATGACCAGGAAGATAAACTGAGCATCACAAGGAAGTATGACAAGGAACTACCATTTAAGAATTTATAAAGCAAACCGGGCGGTGGTGGCGCACGCCTTTAATCCCAGCACTCGGGAGGCAGAGCCAGGCGGATCTCTGTGAGTTCGAGGCCAGCCTGAGCTACCAAGTGAGTCCCAGGAAAGGCGCAAAGCTACACAGAGAAACCCTGTCTCAAAAAACCAAAAAAAAAAAAAAAAAAAAAAAAGAATTTATAAAGCATAAATTTATATGTCTGGAACATTTGCTAATAAACCTCTTGGGATCTTTATGCTATTCATGACTATAAAGAGGCAAATATAATGACCCATTTTTAAAAAGCATGCAAATCAAGAGTTCATGAGCTTAGAGGATGAAAGTTGCACCAATTCAAAGGATGAGTCATCGACACAAGCAGGAATGTCCACATAGTATGAAGCAAGCAAAAAATGGGTGACATAGAAAGAATTGGCAAGTAGCAGCCAGGATATGCACACCAACTTACAAGAGAAGGCTGTGGTTTACCAGCAACCCACCTAGTAAGTAACTCCTTTTCCTCAGGAATTCTGATCTCTGGGTCCTTATGGCTGAAGTGAACATAATGTGTGAGGCAAAGTGATGTCAGTAATACAAGGGCTGGACGGATGCTGCTCTCATGTCCCATGTAGATCCTCTTAACCAGTCTGCTATCTCCAACCATTGTGAAAATTATGCTCTGCTGACAAGAATGGACTCACCAGAGAAGCATTATAGCACTGTTGACCCACCTCACCTCCACACATCCCCTAGCAGAGGACTGGCTAAGAGCAAGGTGCTAAATATTGCTAGCATTGCATGAGACTGGGATAACTCCACAGCCTGCTTACATAGACAATAGCAAGGCAAGGTTTTCACTTCAGACAGCACCAATGATTTGCTCTTTCCTCTTCCTTATCTGATTTCACCCTCAATGCCCTATGTTTTTTCTGAAAACTTCTTCAACAAATCACGTGTTATGATTATAACGACCCTACCAAAGGCTTTTCTTTGTTTGAAACAATAGAAGAGGCTGATTTCAGGCAGGTGCGGTGGCATTAAGAGGCTCAGGTAGGACTGTCACCATGGGTTTGATGCCACCCTGGGCTACATATTAAGTTCCAGGCCAGGCTGGGCTACAGAATGATACCCTGTCTTCAAAAGAGTCAAAACTAAAGGGGAGAAGATCACTGCTGGTTTAAAGTGCGGATTATTTTGCCCTACCTCCAGAGAAGTACCTTTTACAAATGTGTCATGAAACTCAGAATTGTGCATTTTAAATCAGAACCAAATATGGATTCAACAGAGTAGCCCACTGACCACTGTTTATGGTTCATTGGATGAAGCCATCGATGCATATTGTCAGCAATGGGAAGCTGGGGACTGGACTGACACAGCAACATTCTCAATTAGTGCATCTGAGAACAAGTTGCTCTATGGTTACTGCCAGGACTTTCCAGTTCCCCCAGATTCAACTTTAGGATATGACTTCCACTCCACTCATGTTTACAACTTCAAAATGTTAATAAAACATGATAAATGCAAATGTCAAAATAAAGTAGAAGAGGTGACTTGTAAGTAATGGGCTGCACATTCTTAATTTAAATCATATATATTTATTCCCTCACTCAGTAACTGAGTCCTAACCAAATGAATTTGTAATATAGTCCAGTCTAGTTTTATTAAGATTTGTGCTGTATGGGTAAATGTGAAAACAAAGGAAATATATTGCTACATCAACTTATATTATTCATGCATATAAAGTTCTGTGTATCTGCCCACACAATTGAGAAGATGCATTAGGAAGTCGATTATAATAACAAGAAAAGGTTATTTGAGTCAAATCAAAACAACAAATGGGCTAGAGAAAAATTGTGAAATATTTGTTTTACATTTTCCTCCAGTGGCACATAAAACATTATCTTCTTCTCTAAGAGATTATGAACATTTCTACTGTCATGTGGCATAAAGTAGTGATTTGTTTAGAATCATTTCTGTCTCTAAAGTTACACAAACCTCCTTGAACTTCAGAAAAAACTGTATTATTATCTCGATTGCTGAATATTAAAGATTTTATTTATAGTTATTCTTAGATAGATATAACTATAAAAGATACTTCAACAAAACTCTAATTTATTAACTTATTAGATTCACCACACTTGGCATATCCTCTTAAAATGCACCCATTTGTTGAAAAGGTACAGAGCACTTGGACATGTTTAGCTAGTCTCTTATGACCATCCACCCTTTCCTTCTAGGTGGTGGCAGATCCCTTCAAGAGCTAGCTGTGTCCATTCACAATTGTGCCTCTGACCTGTCTTTTTTACAGTATTTGATTTTGTTAAATGCTAAAGAATCACATGAAAGGTGGTTCTACAATAAACACATTTCTTTGAAAATTGAGATGGGTGTTTTAAAGAAACTTGTTAATTTAAAGCATTTATTAAAAACTCCAAGAAGAAAATCAAGAAAAATCCTAGTCAAATGGCTTTTTATAAAACTCTATAAATAAACCTAGCCAAGAAGGAAAAAGACATTTACAGGGAAAATTTTAAGAGACTGAAGACAGAAATTGAAAAAGACAACAAGAAATGGAACGGTTTTCCATGTTTATGGATTTGCATTATTAATACTGTAAAAACAATTCCTATATTGCTAAAAGCAACACACAGGCTCATGATTATAATCACATTCTTTGCAGAGCTGGAAAAAAAACCTAAGATTCAAATGGAAACACAAAAGACACCAAATAGTCAAAGCACCCAAGTAGAACAAGCAGTTCCAAAGGCATCCTGATACCCGATCTCAAACTATATTACAGAGCCATAGCAACAAAACAGCATGGCAGTGATAAAATAGATGTGTAGAACAACTGAATAGAATAAAGGAACCAGAAATAAACTCACACAACTATAGCCATTTAATTTCTGACAAGTGTGAAAAATATACATTAAAAATGGCTGCCTCTTCAGCAAAACAGAAAACTGAATATCCACAGATAGAAAAAAATGAAACTAGATCTTGGTCTCAAACTCTGCACAAAAGTTATTTCTAAATAGATCAAAGACCTTATTGTAAGAGTTGACACTCTGAAATTTCTAGAGGAAACCCGTTCAGGACTCAAGGACTTTCTCAAAAGAACTCCAGTAGCATGGGAAATGATTTCAATAATCAACAAATGGGATTACGTAAAATCACAAGTTTCTGCATAGGAATGGAAACAATCACCAAGGTAAAGAGACCGTGATTAGAATGTGGAAATCTCTCTACCAGCTATACTTCAGCTAGGTAATTAACGTCTAGCGTACATAAAAACTATATTGGGCTGAGATTACAGTTGAGTGGTAGAGTGCTTTTCTACCATATATAAGGTCCTGGGTTCAATCATCAGCAATATCAGGAAATAATTGCTAGTCTACAGATGTGGTTCAATTGGAATACTGTCCTGGTATTGATGAAGACCTAGATTTGACATCCAGAACTACATAAAAATAGGTATGGAGACACACCCCTATACTCTCAATGTCTGAGGTAAAATCAGGAGGGTTGGGAATTGAAGGTCATCCTTAGCTAGCTAACTAACTGGATACTAGCCTAGGCTATACATGATATCCCGTTTATGAAAAACAAAAGCAAATGACAAAATTAAACATCAAAGAAAACAAATCATCTAATAAGTAACTGGAGTAATGAACTCTATAGACAGTTCTCAAGGGGAGAAAGACAAATGGGCAATAAGTCCTGGAAAAGTGCTCAGCAAGCTGAGCCTTCAGAAGGATGCAAATTCAAACTTCTATGAAATTCTACTTCATCCCCAGTAAGAGCAGCTTTCACCAAAAAGCAAATGCCACGCCCATGCCAGAGTATGGGGAAAAGGGGATCCTTATTCACTGCTGGTGGGATGTAAACTGAAAACTCCCACTGTGGAAGTCAGTTTGGGGGGTTTCTCACAAACCTGAAAAATAGACCACCGTGTGATCCAGTTGTTCCATTCTGGGGTATAACAGATTCTAAGTCACTACGCCACAGAGATTCTTGCACATCCCAGTCTATTCCTGCATCATTCACAATAGGTAAGCAATGGAACCAGCCTAGACATGCACCAGCATATCTAGAGATGAATAAAATGTGGCTAATATATGAAATGGAACTTCATCAGCTTTAAATAAAAGTGAAATCATAATATCTTCAGGAAAACGGGTGGAAATGGAGATCATTATGTTAAGTGAAATACGGCTGACTCAGAAAGACAAATGCTGGACTACTCCCCTTCTGTTCAGAACCCACATTT
Organism: Peromyscus eremicus; assembly: GCF_949786415.1. Classification (NCBI taxonomy): domain Eukaryota; kingdom Metazoa; phylum Chordata; class Mammalia; order Rodentia; family Cricetidae; genus Peromyscus; species Peromyscus eremicus. The sequence goes on along the minus strand of NC_081425.1, from coordinate 18,804,984 downwards.
AAATGTGTGTGAGAGAGAAAGAGCTGAAAGGAAAAAGGAGGCCATGGGACAGGAGGAAAAGATCGGCAGTGTCGCGTCCGCCTCGACCAGCAAGGAAGACACGACGCCAGGCTCTTCTCTAAGCAGTTTATTCAGGAACCTTGAACAATCTTCTGACCCCGGGGAAAGCCATCTTCTCCACTCTCACTCTCACTCTCACTCTCCCATTCTCTCTCTCATTCTCTCTCATTCTCACTCACAGTCACACTCTCACTCTCCCAGTCACTCTCACAATCACCTTCCTGGGAAAGTCAGCCCACGCCCTTTATAGCCACTGGGCAATCAACCCCGTGGTGCCACGTGGACAATGCCGCTAGGGTCAGACATATGCAAGCAAGCCAGATTAGGTCCAGGTGTGCAGAAGCAAGCCAGATCCTAGCCTTAGCCAAATAAGGAGCATCTGCCATCGGGAAGGCAGAAGCCAGATGCTGCGCCATCTTTGAGGCACGGCCGTGCACGGCTCTCTACACGGCAGGAACAGAGAAGATGGGATGCATGTGACAGGAAGGCAGAAGAGAAGATCATTTGGGGTCAGAAAGGAACCAACAAAAGTGTGTTAGGACCGTGGAGAGAGCAGTGGGGGAGGAGCATGAAGAGAAATGAAGCGCAATCACAGAAATCCATTACAGTGTTACAGTGAAACCCATTCCTTGTACACTAACAAAAAATGTATTTGAAAGACTTGTCCCAATGGACACGTCTACAAAACACTCCCACACCCGAGACTCAGAGAGCTCTGCAGGAGAGAGAGACTCTAAGAGCCGGAGGAGCAGGGAGTTTGCTGTGAGGTGGTTTTCCTCCTAGTAACGTCAGAAACCACACCCAGAAAGTCCCACCAGCATGATGGCCTAAACAGGAGCCGAACACGACATAACAAGATGTACAGCGGGCAGCCTAGGAGGTTATGTAATCCTGTATAAAGAACAATAGAAACGAAGGAATTCTGAGAGTGTTAGAAACAGTCTTCCCCAGTGGCGAACACACCAGTCGGTTATCCAACATCAAATGGTCAGCCCTGAAAACATACATATAAATAATAATATATGCATGTGCGTATATACATGTAACTATTTAAAAAATAGAACATGCATTTGAAGAAAGCAAGGAGAGATACATGAGAGAGTTTTTAGGGAGGAAAGGGAAGGGAGAAATAGTGTAATTATATTATAATCTCAAAAATAAAAGAAACAATTAAAATCCACAAAAATTGCTCTCAAATCTCATATACATATATATGTATATATAATATATATACATATACAAAAAGAGAAACAACAAGAGTCTAAGAAAATTCTGTACCCTCTCAAATTGCATCCCAGGGTTCTAATTCTTTGCTCTTTTTAAAAAATCTCTAGTTGAAAATCATCAAGGATCCAATATTGGTATAATGTACACAATAAATGCACACCACACAAGTCTCTCCAATAAGACCCATGGATAGTCCCATCATACTTACTAATTAATTTATATGTTTGTATATTTACATAGTTTTATTATAACCTTAAAATTTTTAATAATTTTCAAGTTGCAGTTGTTAAAAGTAATACATACAGATAGCTTTATTATATATGCAAATATTCCTTTAATATTTCAGAATGTCATTCTTATTCTTCCTCAGCTATAGTCTTCAAGGCCAAGACTGAGACTACATATGTCTTTTAAGTGTCCCACCCATGCATCTATTCTAAGTGTTAGCCTCTGAGAAGTTAGGGGGAAACTACCCCAGATTGACAGGATGTACCCAGACAAGAAACTTCTGAGTCATGGTACATAGTCATCTTTCATTTTAAAACATACTGCCCAATTGTTCACCAAAGTAGAAGTTAGAAATAGAATGCTCATGACCAAGCTATGATCCCACTTCCCTTAAATCCTTGTCAACATTTATCATTGTCAAAATCAATCCTTTGCCACACTATTGGATATAAAACTTTATTGTTTTAATTTGCAACTTGCTTAGTGGAGCAGCCTTTTAGTCATAAAACATCAGCTATTTGAATCTGTTCCTCCATCAATTGCTTGCTCCTTCCCTAAGTGAGCTTCCCGCCTACTGACTTGTAGATATGTGTTAGGTATACTAAAAACATTGGAAATTACAAAGCTTACTGAAATGAAAGTAGAAATCCTTTGTCTGTCATCTACTCCTGAATTTCTCCAGAGATTCAATCACCTTATGTACTTTCCGCTGTTTTTCATAAAATTTATCTCCCCTATTTTGAAATAATATGATTATATGTTGTTATTATTATTGATTTCCTATATAGAGGGTGAGGGTTTAGCATTCTTACACCATTATCTCACCCTCCCAATAAAATTATAACTCATTTTCTTCTTAAAATATTATAATTTAGGATGTTAGATTATATAAAAATCGACCAATGCTTAGATCATTACTACTATTATTGCCTTTCCTTTTTTAACATTAGTTTTTCCTGAAATAAGTAATTACCTCATTTCCTCCTACAGTTTCCTTCACTGATTCTTCCTATACTCTCAGGTCAATTTCCGCATAGCAGTATCTAAATTATTCTCCTTCTCTTTGTGAGAGAAATCCTTTGTCCTTCTGTTCTAACTTGGATTGTTCATTCTCCCAATAGAGCACATAGTTTTCTCCCTGGGATTCTGAGATGTGCTTTACCCTGGGAATTCATTGGTTTCTCCCCATGTGAAGAGGTCTCTGTCTCCTGAATATCCTCCTCCTGTGCTGCAGAAGGCACCCTCTGCCACCATGAATAGTTGTTAATCAAATTAGAACATACCATACATCAACCTGTGGCTTGATATACAATTCCCCTTTCTCTATCTTGAGTTTTCCTTCTTTTTGTCTGTTTTCCAATGTTGTTGAAGAGTTCGATGTGTAATTCTGACTCAAGTTCCCCACACTTAGGCCATTTTCTTCCCCCTCTCTAGAGGCTTTAAGAGTCTTCTGTTTATCCCCAGTGTTCTGAGATCTCATAATGTTGAGGGGAATTGTTGTTTGGGGGACTGATTTTGGTTTTGCTTTTGTTTTTGCTTTTTCATGGAGTTTCACTATGTATCCTATACAAAACAGAAATATCCCAAAATAAAACAGAAACTTATTTTTCATAATTTGGGGCAGGGAAGACTCAAGATTAAAGTGCTACTAGATATAGTGTGTGGCGAGGACCCATTTACTAGTCTGTCAATGACTATGTTCTGAGTTTTCATAAGCATGAGGGGCAGAAAGATAAGAAAGCAAATATTATGAGTGAGGAGCTGAAGCGAGATACCAGTCAGTAAAGCATTTGTTATGCAAGCCTGAATACCTGAATTCAGTCTCCAGCACCCATGCAAAAGGCCGGTGTAGTGGCTTGTGTTTATAATCTAAGACTGGGGAAGATGAGACAGGCAGATTCCTGGGGCTTACTGGTCAGCCACACTAGACTAACCTGTGAGCCCCAGGTCCTAATGAGGGATCTTGACTCAAAAAAAAAAAAAAAAGATAGAATTTCTGAGTAATGCCCAAAGTTTAACTCTAGCCTCTACATACATAAATGCATGCAAACATATACATGAATGCACCCCTACATACTGCATATCTCATATCTACATACACCCACATGAGCACATACCTACATGCATACACATACAAACACACATACAAAGAGCAAGAGTGAGAAGAGAAAGAGAGGAGAGGAGATGTCATCTAGAAACAAAGGATCTCATCTGTCTTTGATAAGGGCATTAATTCTACTCATGAAGGCTCCATCTTCATGGCCTAATTACTTCTCAAATTCCTAATGCTGCATGTACACAAACATTCAACCCATGGTGTATGTGGGTGTGGTCTTTTCCACAGAATCCTAGTTTTGTTCAATATAATTCATCTTCTTACCTGATGTTTTCTTACACAGACCACATTATACCTGCTCCTTTGAACTGTGTCATCCTCCTTTTTCCTGCTTTCTTCTATGTGAGTGGCTTCTCTTGAACATATGATGAGCCTTGATTATGCACTATAATTAATAGTAGATTGTTAGCCAGATGTTTGGAAGCTTTGTGATGAAGAACAAGACTTATTGACTATAAGGTGAAATTGCAGAGTTGTTTTATTCAGAACCACAAACATCAATGTCTCTATTTCCTTTTTTATTATTGTGTTCGAGTGGGGGTTGTTCCAGAGACAGAAAAGACCATTGTGATAGTTATCATTGACTTTTAACTTCACAGGATCTAGAATCACTGAAGAGACAAGCTTCTGGCCATGCCTGTGAGAGGTTACTAAGATTAGGTTAATTGAGATAGGCTTAACTGAAGACACACCCTAAATGTGTGTGGTGGTTTGAATAAGAATGGCCCCCATAGGCTCATATATTTGAAAGCTTAGTCTTCCAGGAGTGATACTACTTGAGAAGGATTTGAGGCATGGCTTTCTTGGAGTAAGTGTGGCTTTGTTGAGGTAAGTGTGTCACTGGGGGTGGGCTTTGAGGTTTCAAAAGCCCAAGCCAGGCCCAGAGTCTCTCTCTTCCTGCTGCCTGTGGACCCAGATGTAGAACTCTCAGTTCCTTCTTCAGCACCATGTCTGCCTGCATTCTGCCATGCTCCCTACCATGATGACAATGGACTAAATAAATGTCAGAAACTGTAAACAAGTCCCAATTAAAGACTTTCTTTTATAAGAGTTGCTGTGGTCATACTAACTTTTCACAGCATTAGAACACTGAGACAACATGGAAGGTAATATTCCATGGGCTGGAGTACTTGAATAGGTAGAAAGGAGAAAGCTGGCTTAGAGCCAGCATTCATCATTCCACTTCTGACTGTGGATACATTGTGATACCACTGCCTCACACAACTGCCACCACGCCTTCCTCATCATGACGGACTGTACCCTCCAACTGTAAGCCAAAATAAACCTCCTTTGCTTGCTTCTCAGTGGGTATTTGATCCCAGCAATAAGTAACTAATACGTGCACATTACAAAGGTTTTGGACATCAACCATGAGGACTGTGATGAAGCATCTCTCTCAAATTAGCTGGTAGGATTTAATTTAGCTCACCTGCTTCCAACAGGGAGCCTATGTCGACTCCGAACAGCTCCTCTGGAGAAGAAACCTTGTATCCCCTGCCAGGGTTGAAGAATGAATGTGTGGGATGAAACTGGGAGAGAGGAGCACAAGTTCTTCATGCAGACTTCGAACTGTCTCCTTTTCTCAGCTGTCTTCCTTCTGCCTTCTGAGTCTCAGATGCCATTCCTCCTGAGTCTCAGATGCCATTCCTCCTGAGTCTCAGATGCCATTCCTCCTGAGCTCCCCAGGGTCTTTGAGAAGAATCAGCTCCTCTTACTGGGAAGCCTCTCTTTAGTTTCTTATTTTCTCTTTTCTCCTATATCATCCATCCCTCAGTCACTGGATTTTCATCTTCCATATGTAATAAGTTATCTCTTGCCTGTGGCCATTTCCTCACATTATCCTTGTGGCTAGAGGAGGCATAAAGATAAATATTGGGATCTATGTATCTATCATGTTTAAGTCAAATTCCATTGCAAATACCTTCTCCTAGTATAAAATCTTATCTTTGGCTTTGATCTTCTTCTCCTAGAACATTATCATCATCATAATATCCATCTTTAAGATGTTCTTGTGAGGCTCCAAAAAAGGATGATACGTGCAATAGAACTTTCTAAACTATCATTAATTCGAGTTGCAAACATAGACGTTAACCTAGGGAGGTAGGGGGAACCTATACAAGGTTTATGATCTTGTATTACTATTATGTTGCCATGCTATGATGTGCTATTTAAGAACGATGATGGAGCTATATGACAGAAGTATGAGGAGTATTCTCTTTGAATCCAAGAAATGGATTCTTGAAGCTCATCCAGATCTTTGTGAAGAGCTCCTTGGAAGAATCAATGCTGACTGAATATTTAAATGCCTCAGAGGGTGTTGCTTACCTTGTTCTTTTTGAAAGGACTGAAAAAAATTCTAGTTAATTTTAAGTAAAAAGTGTCAGGTCACTAAGCTATCCCTTTCCCTCAATAAAATGATCTGTCTACTTAGCCAGACCACAAAGGTGTATTTGTCTCAAGGAGTTTAGGTTGGAGTATGTATTTTTATAGCACAAAGAAAGAGGTAAAGGGTGATTGTGCAGGTTGACATTAATTGGTGGTGTAGCATTCAGTCTTCTCTAGAAGGTACAAAGGCAATCTTCTCTGCTTCAAAAGGACTTCAACTACTTTCCCAGGCATTTTCACAAAGAGAATCCTACTTAATCCTCACCATAATCCCTTAAGGATTTCGACTCAATCCTATTTTCCTTGTGAGAAACTGAGAGGGGTCAAAAGGCAAGGCCATTTGTCAAGCTGAATGAGAATTTGAATCCAGTTCTCCAGATGCCAAAGAAAATATCTTATTGACCACACCAAAGACCAGACACCAGCATCTCTTCTAACCACGTCACTGCAAATACATGCTGAGCCCAATGCCCAGGTGATAGAACAAAGTAGGGACACTCTCAGCCAAGGAGATTGCTGGCAGATGTCTCATAGCATATGCCAGCACATTCTGTCAGCCCTTAGGGCACCAGGGCATCAGGTGACCAAAAGGACATGTTGTGAAAAGACCTACACTCATTACAAATGGCTCTTCTTCCCTTTTGTTCCATTCATTCTGAGCATCTGGTACCTTTCAGTGAGGTGTCAGAATTATACTTAAGACATAGTACATCATTAAAATAAAGCTCTGGGCTAATAATTATGTCTTGTTCAAGTGTTTTATGACTAAAGATTCTGACTTTCCCTCAAGGTTTCCAACTCACTCTTCAAAATTGCTTCTCTCGGGGCATTTGTTACATTGTGGATGTGTCCCCAACAATTAAATAGCAATTTAGTTCTCTATCTCTAGATATTTCTATTTGAAGCAGTATCCTGAAGCTCAAGCTACTTCTGCTTTTAGATGGTATTTATGGAGTCCTCACTCAGCTTTAAGTGTGACTGCACACGGAGGTTCATCAGAGTGGAAAGTCAGCCCCCAGCCTCCGTGCTGCTCACACTCTGCCAATTTATCTCTTTATCAGCAAGGAAGTTAATTCCTCCCCTGCCCTGCCTATGTCCCACCAAATAAATTCAACAGCTATTAAGACATCCTCAACCCTAAATTTCACCTCAGACAGGGAAAAGGACATGGGCCCTGGATTATACAAACATGAACTCTTACTCTAAGTATTCAAATTGATATGTTAAATGCTCCCCGAAAAGATCCACGTATTAGGTGTGGGCCCAGAGTGCTGCTTTGGGGAAGAGGGCCTTATGGAGGTTTGGGGGGTGACTGAAATCATGCTACTAAGGGAGATTGGAGGGCCTTAACCTCTTCTTTTTTTCCTCTGCCCCTGAATTCATGAGGCAGAAGATGTGCTCTGCCACACACCCCCACCATAATACACTGCCTGCACCAGAGGTTCAAAGTAACAGTGCCATTCTGTCTTGGCCTGGACCCTCCAGAATCATAAGTAAAATAAATCTTTTTGAGTGAGTTGCCTCCAGGAACTCATTATAATGATGGACAGCTTACATGCTTAGTTGTTTTAGGTTTTACATTATTATTGTGAAAAACCAAATAAGACTGTAAGATCGGGCATCTTTAATTATTTGGTAAGTTATAAAGAAGTAATACTTCAGGGCTGGTAATAGCATTTTCATACAAAAAGCCTCCCTGAATACTCTTGGGGAGCTGGTGACCCTGGCACTTTGTGTAATAGACCAGGATCATGACTTCGTGTAATGCAATAGAAGGATGTTCCTGGTTGTTTTACATTTCAAGTGGAAGGCCTTCTTCGGCCATTTCCTCCCATGTTTTCATGTCTAACGTGGCTCTGCCATGCAGCAAAACATACAGCACATGTTGAGGCAGCTTCTCTGGCACAGCGAGCAAAACCGGTAGACACATGTTAAAAGATTGAGACACAGAACAATGCCAAATCAGCCTTTCTCCACACATTTATGGAAAGCAGTCTGTGTAAATAGCATTTCACAAATTATTAATTTATGTGTTAAACTGCCTAGCTTTTCTACTGTATGGGAGCGTGAGAAAAGCATTTTAAATAAAACTTTCAATCACTCTCCGTCACAGAAACTCTATTCTGTTCACTCTGGCTAGATATTGAGACACAAAGAGTGGACTGCTGTGACTGTATGGTTACAATAAAAACAAACATGCCTTGCTGTTGAGATCCAAACCTCAAAACACAACACACAACATTTTCTTTGTCAGGTTGTTTGGACCCTTCATTAATTCTATTAGCAAGAATTTCCCCCTTCTTTCCAGGCCAGGTGATTTTCTATGAGCTGAGAGTCTGGGTAAATAAAACTGAGTCCTGTACAGCCCTCACAGGGCTTGAAATTATTTAGTTTCTTCATAAGAAACTCCTCTCCCCATGCGATGCACTCAGCCTTTGGTATACTAGCTGGTATTTATTAAACATTACCAATGTGACATGCTCTCTACATAGGTTATTTTTTCTAATGTTCATGATAACATGACTAACATGATAAGAGATAAAGATTATCTCAAATATAGTGAGAGGTAAGCTCCTCACTGTGTATAGCGATGACACATTAGTAAGTGAAATCTCTGGGTATCCTTATGCATTTGTTTTCATTTGCTGCTTGCTGAGTTTCTACTGCATGTAAACCTCAATGCTGGCTTCTGCAAAGGGGAGTGAAAATGAGGACACCACTTCTATCCTCAAACACTTTTAAAATCTAAAGGAGCACACAGGATTAACAGAGAGCAGTGAGTCCGCAGACCAGTGATTAGGAGAGTCCTTGATACAGAACAGAAATGGTCAGGAGCAGTAAGGTCACATCTTCCTACTGCTTTAAGCAGTGTGAAGGAACACATTGTGGAGAAGATCTCCTCAGCTCAGAGTAACAGGATAACAAAAGAGAAACAGGAAGAAGCCAAGGTCCCAGCATCCCCTCCAAGGGCAGCTCCCTCCCTCAAGATGATCTCGGTTCTTCTCACTAGGTTCCACCTCTTAAAGTTTCCTACAGCTCCCAATACTGCCATATGCTAGTGATCAAACTTTTATTTAACACATGTTGCTCTCAGGGAACCTTCAATAGCCAAACTCGAGCAGGTACTTTGAATTCTTTCCTCCAACTATAGCTAACGCATAGTGCTCCCTCAGACTCTCAGACTAAAGAACAGTGTAGAGGAAAGGCTCTTGGTGAATCTTCTGGACAGTGTCCAAATGAAGAGCATCCTTCTGCCACAGGCCCCCTGTGCTGACCCCCAGGTCGTCTCTGTCTTCCCTCCTGTCTTCCCACAATGACCCATCCACTCAGACCAGGCATGATAAGTTCCCACTTTTTCTCCTCGTGTATACTGCTACCAGCCAAAGACGGTCTGAAAATGTGGGAGAGTCAAGAAAGAATTTTTTCTTAGAGCCCTCATAGAGAGCATTAAAGATCTCCTAATGCCTTGACATATGACTTCTGGCTTCCACGATTGCCAGAGGGTATATTCTGTTGTTTCTCAGTCACTCGTTCATGCAACCTCATTAGAAGAGTCCTCAGAAAGTAATGATATAACTAATGGAAGTGATAGGCAAAAATTTCGGAAAAGCAAGAGAGGTAGAACAATAAAATGTAGAATGGGAATGCTGCACTACTTCGAATATAAAGGTCATGGATGTTAGCGTTTCTCTGGCATCCCCTGAAATGAAGGTTTGCTGAGAATTAGGCCTAAGAGAAAAAGAAAGCATTCACAGCAGTGAAATCTCGTAGTGAGAGCAAGTAACCCGCAGTTAGTTATCTCCTCCCAAAATGTCTGTCATCTCGTCCACAAAGTCCTTTACCACCACAACGCCCCCCAGGTGGTGAGGACCCTCAATGCTGGAGGAGAGCACCTCTGCCTCCAAGCCTTCTACATCCCATGTGCTGGCTTTAAACTCTGAGCACAGAGCTCGGCTCAAGGGGATGAGTGAGTGGTAGTCTGTGTCCTCAAAGGCCCGAAGACCATTGCAGATACAGGCATTCAGACGGCTTCAGAACACCTCAAAGGGTTGACAGAAGGGCAAACACAGGATGTGCTTCTCCTACCACAGTAGCCTTCTGTGTGTTCATGAAGTAGGACAGGCCCTGTAAAGCTTTTAAATGATGTTAAAGGAACTGCTGTTTTGAAGTGGGAGAGGGGATGAGAGGAGACAAGGGGAGGCAAGCTGAGGTAACAGAGGAGTTTGGGCATGGCTTAGTAGTCCAGCACTTGCCCCACAAGCTCCAGACCTTGGATTTGACTCCCGGGACTGCAAAAAGAAATTTCATGTCTGACAATAGTTTATACTGACAGTGTTTCGGAAGGTCAAGGGCCACACTAATTATTCTCTAGAATTCAGTACTTAATTTTGAATACATCCCTAAACATTCTTATTCCCTCAGTTTCTTTTCCTAAATGGGCCTTACAATGGTTATGACTGCTTTGAGTGTCAAAGGACGTAATGACGTAAAAACTCCTTTAGAACACTGAATGCTACCTAAAGGTAGATATTTTCTTATAGCCAGACAGTTGTCCCCGGTTACTATACTAACAACTACCCTCCACCCTCACCCAAACTTACAGAGTCAGAACACACTTGGTAAATATGTTAGAACTCATTTATCACAAAGGACAAAGAGAGACAGTTCATAACAAAAACATGTACCCACATTCAGATGTCAAATCTACTCATTAAATATCTCAAATCCAACCCACCCTCTAACAAGTAGTCAGGTCAACAAGCATATGCTCAAGGGTAATAGTAGACACAAAGGCAGGTCAGTCTCCATAACTTACAGGCATATAAAAACCATCCAAGAAGTCCAAGACTGTCAAAGATTGAAAAACTAATAATAAAATATGAAAGCACTTACAGTATATTTTAAGAATACCACAAGAATTCAGACAGGGGAAGGAAATTTACAAATGCAACAAATTCAAGAAACATGAAAAGGTTAAGTTTAAGTTTCTTGAAGAAGAAAATATGACCACATCATGTTTCTGACCCTGCTATATTGGCCCTGTGCCTTAAACAATGGCCACGTGTTTGCTGAAGGAAGGGAAAAGAGAGGAGAGGAGAAGATGGGAGGGAGAGTAACTTAGATCAGCAGGAATGAGGAGAAAGTGCTGGGGTAAGAAGGAAGAAAGGAAAGGGCAGAGATCTAATTAACTCACACCTCCCAGTTCTTGAGGATCCTGGGTAGCTCTTTAGGAAAAGAACCAGAGACATCTCCTTAAAGGGGTGGGCAGGAGAATTACCAGGATAGACAAGGTAGGGATTAGGATGGGGTCATGGGAGGGTGGTGCTATATTGAAAGCAAGAGGACAATTATAATATATTAATCCATGCTCAGAGCAATGTCTCCAAGAGAAAGCATTCTCAGTATGAGCAGCAACATTTGTGATGACAGAGCTCCCCTCTGCTGAGCTCTCCCTCAGTAAGCAGGAGCATTTACGGGGAAGCAGGATGTGTCTTATCGAGGGCTCCCCTAGTGAGCACTAGTCTCAGAGATGCCATAGCTGCTGAGTGATGGACGGGGTAGCCACCTGCAGTTTCCCAGGGAACCAGAGCGTTATCACAGCAAGTTGGATCAGGAAAGGAGGAAAATGCTGGGCACGTTTGATTTTGAGTGAGACTAGAGAGCACAGACACTCCCTGAGGACTCCAGAAAGAAATCGCCATGGGCTATAGGTCCTCCAAATGCACTAGGAGAGATTGTGAGGTGAGGAAATACTGCTTTTCTGCTTTGTGGCTGTTACGGTGACTCCTGGGATTCTGATACGGGGGAAAAAAATATGAGACGCAGGAGCAAAGCAAACAAAGTTCTGTCAGGGCATGTGACCTGGAGTCTGAACTTCCCCTGACCCTGACATCAGAGGGCCCCAGAGAGAGATGTCCCCACTGCTGCTGCAGCCGGCAGCAACCAGCATAAAGAGTCAGCCAGCCCCGGAGAGTCAGAAAACAAGAGCTGCCATCAAACACTTAGGGGAATACAGACATCTTCCTTCAGGCAAGGCACAAGAGATTGTGTAACAGAACACAGCTGTCTACATAAACCCATCCCCATTTCAAAAACCTCGGCTGGCAGAGTTCTGCTGTGTGGACCTATCAGGTTGAAAACAAAAATCCATACCAGAACAACAGCAAAAAGAAAAAAGGATGTTTGATATCTTATTTTTCAAAACAACATCAACAATACCTAGTAATGCAAACAGTGTTCGATGCTGACTAAGAGTGAGCCCAGGAAATAGAATACAGTGTTATAAAGGGATAAAGGGAAAATTGCAGCAGGAAGATTAAATGGGGTGAGGGGTGGGGCATCATAAAGGAGGGAATGTAGGGAGGGATAACTAAATACCAAAGGCCTCTTGAAAAAGCCATACAGAGTCAGGCAGTGGTGGCACACACCTTTGATCCCAGCACTCAGGAAGCAGAGGCAGGAGACCTCTGTGAATCTGAGGCCAGCCTGGTCTACAAAGCAAGTTCCAGGACAGCCAGGACTACACAGAGAAACCCTGTCTCAAAAAAGGAAAAAGAAAAAAAAAAGAAATGCAAAGAAAAGAAAGAAAAGCCATATGGAAACCTACCACTGTAGAAGCGTACACACACACACACACACACACACACACACACACACACACACACACATATATATATGGAGTTTAAATAGTTTTCATATGCTGGTGAGATGATGCCTCAATTAGACTCCATTAGACACCATTATGCCAAATAAAAATCCATACTGGGAATGATTTACATCTTTTTGACTCATTGACCAAAAGGATCCCATAGACCTTCACAAAACATCATTTCCAATTGTTATTGGTTATCCTCCACAACCTGACAATAAGACTCTGTTGCTGAATACACCATATACTTACGTCATCAAACATGGAGAAATTGAGCCAGCGCCCATCCAGAAGCTTCAGCCCTACTGACTAACATCCACAGTGCTGGAGAGTGCCATACATGCTACAGGGAGGAAGGGGATCATCAATCTCACCCGGGTATGAACCTTGTGAGCTACAAAAGTAAAGTGACAGAAAATATGCCCACTGATGTCAGGGAAGTAACTAACCACTTTTTGATCAAGTTTAAGGTCTGCTCCGTGAGACAGAACTCATACCTGACATTGTTAATTAGACCCAGAACATGAGAATAGATAGGTCATGAGCCCTAGGGGGAAACCTACTACCTTCGTTTTGCTAAATGAACATAGCAATAAAATAATTCCTAATAACATATTGCTGTATCTGCAGATCAATTCATCACTCATAGAAACTTCTTAAAGTAGGTGGGAGTTAATACAGGTACTGACAACTAGACAATGTTCAGAGAGTGATAAACATTGGAGCACTCAGTCCTAAATGGGTTGTCTATATCAAATTCTTCCCTCAAAGCTCAGGAATCAATGTGGAAGAGGAGGGGGGAAGGGAGGAAGAGTCGTGGGGAGGACTCCAAAGAGCCAGCATCTTCCAGACACAACAGGAACGATGCACATATGAGCTCATACAGACTGTGACAGAATGCACAACACCTGCATAAGCTCAGCCAGACAAAATCCCAGCATGGAGAAGGAGAAATGGCCACAAAGCTCCCACCCCTAGCCAAGAAGCTATTTGAAATGGATACCTGCTGAGAAAGATGAAATCAGTTTTCTTCAGTGAAATGAAATGACACTGGGTATATCAACTATACTCCAGGGCACACCCTGTACTCAGAAGGAGTTGGCCAACACATGTCAGGCTCCATTTGTGTGTTTGTGTGGGGAGGAAGGGAACGTTTTATTTGGGTTTTGTTTTCATTTTTGTTTTTAAGAGAGAAAGAAAATATAAAGTTGGGTAGGAAGGGAGGTGGGGGAGAATCTAGGAAGACTTAGGGGTGAGTAAAGAATGATTAAAATATATTATATGATTAAACATCAAAATACCCAATAGTCCAATTAAAAAATGGGCTATAGAGCTAAACAGAGAATTCTCAACAGAAGAAGCTCAAATGACTGAAAGGCATTTAAGGAATTGCTCAACATCCTTAATCATCAAGGAAATGAAAATCAAAATGACTCTGAGATACCATCTTACACCTGTCAGAATGGCTAAGATCAAAAAACACTGAAGACAGCTTATGTTGGAGAGGTTGTGGAGCAAGGGCAACACTCCTACACTGTTGGTGAGAATGAAAACTTATACAGCCACTTTGGAAATCAATATGACACTTTCTTAGAAAATTGGGAATCAATCTCCCCCAAGACCCAGCTATACCACTCTTTGGGCATATACCCAAGGAATGCTCAATCATACCACAAGGACACATGCTCAACTATGTTCATAGCGGCATTATTTGTAATAGCCAGAACCTGGAAAGAACCTAGATGCCCTTCAACTGAAGAATGGATAAATAAAATGTGGTACATATACAAAATGGCGTACTACTCAGCAGAGAAAAACAATGACATCATGAAGTTTGCAGGCAAATGGATGGAACTAGAAAATATCATCCTGAGTGAGGTAACCCAAACTCAGAAAGACAAACACGGTATGTACTCACTCATAAGTGGATACTAGATGTAAAGCAAAGGATAACCAGACTGCAACTGACAACTCCAGGGAGGCTAGCTAGTAAAGAGGACCCTAAGAAAGACACAGGGATCACCCAGCGACAGAGAAATGGATGAGATCTACCTGAGCAAACTGAGGGTGAGGGGGATAATGGAGGGCAAGGGTCGAGGGAAAGAGAGCTTAGGGGAGCGGGAGATCCCAGGTGGATCAGGAACAGAGTGGGAGAACAAGGAAAGAGATACCATGATAAATGAAGACTCCACTAGAATAGGAAGAAGCAGAGTGCTAGAGAGGTCCCCCAGAAATCCACAAAGATACCTCCACTGTAGACTACTGGCAATGGTCAAGAGGGTGCCTGAGCTGACCTACTCTGGAGATCAGATGGCCGAACACCCTAACTGTCATGATAGAACTCTCATCCAGTGCCTGATGGAAGCAGATGCAGTGATCAATAGCCAAGCCCCCAGTGGAGCTCCAGGAGTCCAATCGGCGAGAGAGAGGAGGGATTATATGAGCAAGAGATATTGAGACCATGATTGGAGAAAGTACAGAGACAAATAGCCAAACTAGCGGAAACACATGAACTGTGAACCAAAGCTGAGGAGCCCCCGTGGAACTGGACCAGGCCCTCTGGATAAGTGAGACAGCTGATTAGCTTTAACTGTTTAGGAGGTCCCCAGGCATTGGGACCAGGACTTGTCCTTGGTGCATGAGCTGGCTTTTTGGAATCTACGGCCTATGCTGGGACACTTTGCTCAGCCTTGATGCAGGGAAGAGAGGACTGGACCTGCCTCAACTGAATCTACCAGGCTGGGCTGACTCCCCAGGGGAGACCTTGCCTTGGAGGAGGTGGGAATGGGGGGTGGATTGGGGTGGAAGTCTGGGGGGTGGGAGGAGGGAGGACAGGGGAATCCGTGGCTGATATGTAAAACGACTAGAAAATCTCTTATATAAAAAAATAAAATATATTATATGAAATAATCAAAAATAAATGTTAATTAAAAAAACAAGAATGAGTCCAGGAACTGGCAAGAGGGTTCAGCAGTTCAGATCACTGGCTGTTCTTCCAGAGGACCCGGGTTCCATGCCCAGCACCCACATGGTAACCCCAGCCCAGTTGCAAGGCATCACCTGGCCTCCACAGGCACTGCATGTGCATAGTGCCCAGACATGCAGACAAAACACCCACATACATAAAATAATAAATAAATAAATCTTTTGAGAGAAAGAGAGAGCGCCCCCGGTTCTATGAGTGCAGGCCTAGGGGAAATCTGCTCCGTTAGGAGGCGATACAAACAACAATACGAGCTCTCCTGAAGACATGGAATCAAAAAAGGAGGTATTGTACTTTCTTGTTCTTGAATTATTTTGCCAGGAGTGAAAATAAAACATTAATTTGCTAAACTGTGTAATATTTACATTTTTGTAACCTGATTGCCATTTGTTCCAAAATTTTGTGCATTGAATATTACTGTTTTTATAGGCTTTTAGTCTCATAAGACAATGGCTTACTTGCTTTAAAATGATAATCCCCTTTAAGTCACCCCTGTTAGTAACTGTGAGGTTCATGATGACAATATTGCATTTCAATGTTTTAAAAACTCACTTTGAAACACTAATAGAATGAACTAGAAATTCAAGTTGTGGGGCTTATCTAGAAAAGAAAAAGCAATCTGTTTAGCAAGAGAAATTTTATATTTGCAAAGAATTATTGCTCAAAAGTGTCATCTGGAGTGTTAGACTCTCCTGGTATGACCTCACCATAGTCTCTTCTGTCCCTGGCTGAAGCCTTTTGGCTACAGATAGATGCTGTTTTCTGGAGACTTTGACTCCTTATCTGGCCATCATCCCAGAAGTATTGATCAGCTTTTTATCACTGCCTGACTCCCCATCAGAATGGCGCCAGGGTGATCTCAAACCCAAAGTCTATCATGCCACTACTGCATAAATCCCAGTAGTCCTTCCTTGTCATCCCAGATGAGAAGGCTCAGCATCCTTAGAAGAGCTGAAAGGCACTCCTAATACCTGGGTGCTACCCTGTTTCCACTTCTCCTGAGGAAACTATGAGCCATTCTGGTAAACAGCTTGTGCAAGGTCAGCACTAATGGATGGTATCATTTGCAAACACTGAGCTGTGTAGTGACTGTAATCCCCGACCCTACCCCAGCTGCTGCATTCCCTCAACAAAAGCTGAAACTTACCATTTTCAGGTTCACTTGAAAAAATGCAAATAGCATGTTATTCCTTGCTTACTAATTATCTGAAAACTTTAGTTGAGGCTGAAGGCAGGTTACTGATGGCAGGACTGAAAAAGCCATTCCAGCTCATTTGACAATAAACTGCTTTCTCCTGTTTACTTCCTCCATCTGACAGTTTTAATATGGTATTTGTTTTTGGTGTTTTTTGTCGTTGTTGCTGTTGTTGTTTTTAGTCCCAAATAGTATAGTCTCTCTGGGTATTTTCTTTGAGGTGATATTTCCTAGGCCATGAGTATTGTGACTTTCGTGTTTTACGTGTTTTACTTTTAAAGGGCTCATACTCCTGAGGAACTGTGCCTACCACTTTTTACCTTCCGCTGGCAATGGGAATGGCTGAAGGGAAAAAAAAATACCTGAGGTCACTTGGTCAGCCACCTCCATTTGTCTTGTTTCTTCCGTTGTTCTGGGTGCTCTCTCTGCAAAATGAGCTTTGTGGCTCTAATAATTTCTACAAAAAATTATGTCAAAAGAGCCAAAGCCAAGCAGTTCTAGACTGTGTTCAGTGAAAGTATCACTCAGCCAAGAGCTGCCCATGAGTAATAACACTAAGGTCCTTGGCCCAGTGGCCTCTACAGAAATGCTGCTTGTCTTGCAAGTGGCCCCTGTTCTCTGGGCAGTTGAGGAACTCTGCCATCAGTATCTGTTGACATGGCAGGACCTAGGAGCTTCCACAGTGCTGGGCTCTGGAGTAGAGTCCCTAAGAGGGCTGCCTCACTGCTCTCTGCTGTTGGACTACAGACTTTCTCATGAAAGGGAATCTGATAGTTCTCCAGTCTCAGCTGGTGGACAAGGCGTGTGTTTCCAGTTCACCTCTGCACAGGTACACAGTATTTTTACTTTAGATCAAAGTATTTTATTTATTAAAAAAAAAAGTAAAAAAGGAACTATCTGAATGCTCCATCAAAATTATAAATAAGTGTATCAGTCAATAAAATATATTGTAGTTTAGTATTTTACTTTAATAAAAATATTGTATACTTAGAATTATTATAGCAGGCCTTTCAGTTTCAACTTTTTCCAAGGTAAAACACTACAGTACATGGTTACCATACATAATGACATGTAATAAGAAGTGCACAGTCCCAAGTCTTTATTGAGAAATATGTATCTTTCCCCCTATGTCACCTGATCATGCCTAAAGGCAACTTGTACCCACCCAACACTCAGCCACAGAAAGTTAACCACATAACATACAGGTAGATAGTGATGTGGGACTTTTGAGGTCACTCTTGGTCCTCAAGGGTTGAGGATGAAGACCAGTCTCCCAAGAACATCCCCCTTTTTCCTGAAGAGCTCCAATGGCCTAGGAGCTTGTGAATCTGCCCACAAGCTGCCTGAAGATTGTGGGGAGACTGGGTCATGCATGAAGAGTTTCCAGGTCCTGACCAATCAAAAGAGACCAGTTCAACTAGATGATAAGAGCCACTGGCAGGACAAGGGTACCACCCCAGGATCAAAACAGGCAAGAGATGGGCTAAGAACGCTGCATGAGCCTCTGGGGCTTTTCCTACTGTCAGAAGTTACTCTGAGGACAGATGATCATGCTCTCTGGGTAAAAGAAGGAAGCTTACCCAAGGGGTTGTTTTAATTGTACAGAACTGGTGTTCAAATTGAATTGTGCTATTGTTTACTTTTTCTAGTTCTTTTTTCAAAAATTTCAAATTGGATAACTTGTTTTTCTTGGCCCATCTCGGGGCAATGTGTAGAGTTATGTATAGAGTTTTCTTGGCTCTTCTCAGTGCAAAGTTAGAGATCTCCCTATAAAAATGAACTTTAAATACATTGGGAACACTTCTGAAGCTTCCTCTAATGAATGAGGTTCTTCATCAGCTAGTGCCTCTGGATGGCACCACGTATACATCAGAGAATTCCTCTAAGTTGCCACTCAATGAAGTTAGAATATGTAAGAGTTCCAGAGGGAGTAGTGGGCAGTGGCAGCATGGCAGAAGAAGGAGGGTTAGGTCCCCATGAGATTAAATGTGGGAGGAAATTGTTAAAAGGTAAGAAACTGTGCCTACATTTCCCAGTTTCTGGCTTATTGAATATTAACAAAGGCTCTCTTTGTAATTACTATCTGTTATGAGAGTGAGACTGGGCACTGAGAAAACAGTATGAAAATGTTTCCAAGCACTGAACATAAGAGCTCCCAGGTACAGAGTCTGCAGGCCTAGACATCTATAGGGATTACTCTATATACTGTGTTAGTTTCTGCTGCAACACAAAAGATACCTTGCACCCAAGAGTCTTCCAGGAGTTTAGAAACTTCAGATCTCGTACATCCCTGTCTCAAGTGTAAAATTACCATGCCCTATGCCCAATCTCTCCCTCGTGCTCCCTCACTCTGATGACAGTGTCGGAAATGTGTACTAATCTGTTTGGGGAATAAGGGGGAGGTGTAGGAAGAACAGAATGTATTCCCTAGGAAGCTATTTGAGTTTGCCAAACAGAAAAATGTACAGACTTACTCCTAAATCACTCTGAAGTCGTGCATTTCAGATCCCTTGTAAAACACAGAAACACGACATCGGAACGTGTGTCCCAACAAGAGCTGTCCTTTGAGAGCTTAGGTCAAACAGAGCAAATCCTACGCAACAGCTACCTACTATAAATCACAGGTCACGAAACACAGCTCCTGTCTGCCAGTGTTTCTTTCCAAAAAAAAAGAAGAAGAAAAGGTACCACTGTGCTCTACACACAAAACTAAAACTCTGTGAAAATTTCAAAGAAGAGAAAAGTAAAACAGAAACAAATGGCTTTTCTGAAACTCACCCTCTTTCCCCGGGTCTCATTTAATTCACCTCCATCCCCATCATCTTCACCATTTTCTAAGCTGAAAGACCTCAACGTTCGGGCTCCTCCTCTCCAAGCCCTCACTGCCTGAACAGTCTTCCTGCTGCCCTCACTCCGATCTCCCCCAGCTGTCTCTTCGTCTTTAGTCATCTCTTCAGTCCTTGGCGACACAGCACACCATTAGAGACAGTCGTTGACCTCCCAGACTTGCCGTAGATTCTCTGCACTCCCTGCTTCTTGCCCTATGACCCATGCCCTGCTATGGTGACATCATGCCATTAACAACTTGCCTTGCTCCTTTGTCATCTGCAGTTTTCCCTCCTGAATGTTCTTTTCTCCGCCTTGGCGGACCCAAGCAGGTGGAGACATCTTGCAATCTTACCCGCAGGGCAAACTCAGTTCATCAAACCTCTTTCAGAACCCATTTCTGATTTCCGTGTTTGAAAGTGCCCCTTCCTCACAGACTCTGATTTCCTGTTCCTCTCAGTCCAAGCCTACCATTCTCTTCCTTCCCCATCGTATGCGTGATTGGATTCCACGGCTTTTTAATTCACTTAGGACTTCTTCAGACACTACAGCTGACACATCATCACTTTAAAAGAAGGAGATTCTGAACAAGCACGTTGGTTTTTTGAGCAGTGTCAGTGGTGAAGAGCTACTGTGTACTAACAGATTTCCAAATAATGGATCGCTTTGGGGATGCCAAGCATTTCAGTTATTTTCAGCGGTTTGAACGGTTGTCCCCATTGCTCTGAAGCCTCCGCTTCTGCACACAGTGGCCACCTGCTCTCTGGAGTTATATAATCCACCTTCTCCATTGGCCAAACTCCATTCCTCTTGCTCGCCTCAAGCATTCCACGCACAGGAAGAGTCATGCACATCCTCCCACAGACAGCAAATAATTTTCCTGCTACTGTTTCTGCCACTCATCTTGAAACGTTACCATTTTTCTGTGTACATCAATAAATTGCAGATTCCCTGGAAAGAAGGCCTGGGATTCATCTAGAGGGA
The DNA here is from genome assembly GCF_949786415.1 of Peromyscus eremicus. Lineage (NCBI taxonomy): Eukaryota > Metazoa > Chordata > Mammalia > Rodentia > Cricetidae > Peromyscus > Peromyscus eremicus. The sequence goes on along the minus strand of NC_081425.1, from coordinate 18,784,331 downwards.
CACTGGTGCCAGAGATGAGTAAATTACATGTACATAAGAAACACTTAGAAACGATTACTATTATAAAGGAATGCAGTGTCCTATCACTAATACAATTAATTATTTGGTATAATGACATCACTGAGAATTACAAGTCAATTGCTTCTATAGAGTTTACACAGAATGGTTTGTGTTTCTATTAAATATTTTACTTTGTTTTTCTTCTCTCCTGTCAATATGCTTTATCTCAAGTATATAATCATTGTTCATATATACATACATATGCATATATACATACATATGCATATATACATGTGTGTGTGTGTGTGTGTGTGTGTGTGTACATACTGAGACATGGTCTTATCTAGCTCAAACTAGCTTTGATCTCATTATATAGCTGAAAATGACCTTGAACTTGTGATTCTCCTGCCTCTACCTCCCAAGTGCTAATATTATGTGTATTATGCGTTCACATTTTTGTTTCCTTTTATTAAATTTGTTCTTTCGTGATTTTTGTACCTATATGTAGTGCATTCTGATTCCTGTCACTTTTTACCGTTATCTCCCTCCCAATCCTATTTCTACACACACACACACACACACACACACACACACACACACACACTCACACCCGTGCCTTCCTCACATCCATGTCTTTTGTATACTTTGTGACCCACTGAGTTTAGCCAGAATCATGTGAGTGATTGTGGGTTTGGGACTATCCCTCAGAGCATGGTGCACTCATCAGAGTGTACACAAATGGAAGAGTGTTTGCCCTCCTCAATAACCCAGCAGTAGTCCATAGGACAGCAGGGATAGTAGGTCCCAATCTGATTACCTGTTGACAGGCCCATTGTAGGCAGCCACTGTGGCTATGAGATAATGGTTGCCTTGGCTAGGTCATGCCCAGAAGATAGACAACCCACAGCCCTCATCATTCGTTTACTTGCCCTGAAATTGTTTCATCACCTCTCTTTCTAGTCCCTCCCTGGACCTTTGAAAGGATGGTGTGAATGCCTTGTTTTAGGAGTGAGAATAAGGCCCTCACTTATTCTCAGCATCTTGAATGGACAAGTACCTTTGTGTTTTGTTTCCACTCATTTGTGAAGAAAAAAATTGATCATATTAGAACTTACAGTAGTATTTGTCTATAGGTATAAACGTAAGTATCTATAAGGTAGCTTGATGCTTTATGTGGTGCCAGAGATTGAACCTCGGGCCTTGTGTGGGTCAGGCAAACACCATCAACTGAGCTACGTTCCTAGCTGTCCCTTTCCGTGTTAAACAACAAGCTTTCTATTTTCTGCTACTTCCTTCTTGCACACAAGTTTTTGTGTGTCTTTAGTGTTCTCTCTCTTACTTGAGGCCTGACACCTAAGTTACTACTATAATCTCCTTCAATCCATAGCAATGACTCTGTTTGAGGGGGTTTGCTGTTGATTTTTGGAATTTTTGTTTTTATTTTTAGTTATGTGTATGTCTCCGTATGAGAATGTGCACCTGAGTGCAGGTGCCCGTGGGGGCAAAAAGAGGAGCTGGAGATACCGGCAGTTTTGAGCTGCCTAAAGTGCGTCCCAAGAGCCAAACTCAGGTTCTCTACAGTTCCCACTCTTAAATGGTGAGCCATCTTTGCAGCCCTGTTCTAATAAGAACTAGGTGTCACTAAGATAGTCTCACTAAAATACTGGTTTCTCTTTCCTTATCCTAGATCCAGAAGCCTTAATTTCTATTTGTTTTTATACTGGTGTTGAAGATTCTTACCATGTGCCCATATTCTGTGTTTCTTATTTTATTCGTCAACTCTCCACTCAAAGCATTGTATGTGCTATTTTGGTAAATGTCTGCAAAGATGTTATTTCCCAGTCACCACCCTGGTATTTAGCAACTTGTACTTTCTCATTTTCCTGGACTCATTCTACACCTTTCTGTTTCCCCACAAACTGGTGGCCATGAGCCTGCAAGACTTTGGAGGTGAGGTAATAAGAAGCCTCGCTGTAACTTAGGCTTTGATCTTCCCCAAGTCTCTGGCTCTTCCTAAATCACTTGATTCCACTGTAGTCCAAACACAGAACATTCTTTACAGGAACCTATGAGCATAAGGTAAAAATATCCTAATCATCCCATCTTTCCAAATGGAATTCCAGGACTTTGATTTCCCTTACTATGCAAAGATAAATTTAGTTTTGTCAACAGCTGTTTCAGTGATACTTTCACATTACCATCTTCATCTTCGTCATCATCATCATCATCAATCCTCACTACAGATTACGTGGGCACTTGATAAATGTTTGGGGGTGCCTGAGAAGCACATTCTTATATAGTGTTTTCAAACAAGTAATTAAATTATATGAGGCATATTCAAAATGCTTTCCAAAGAAGAGGTTAACATTCTCTTTCTTCATGAAGACTATGAGAGCCAAACCGACCTACCTCAAAAAGTTGTTCTGCAGCAGATTTACTTGGTAAGTACCAGGGGAAGCCATCTGTCAATGTGGCGTTATTGACTTCCACGGCTTGGTGCCACTGGATTCTATTAAAGCAATTCCAGTGTTAGAAACAAATGAGCTGCTCCTTTCGATATTAAAGGGAAGTGACTTCATGGAAAATATCAGCTGATGAAATACATAAGAAAGTGTTAGCTACATGAACAAAATAAAGGTGGGGAACTTTAAGGAGGAAAAAAATGCCTGGATTTTGCCTTTCACCTCCAAATAAAGAGTAATAGATACTCTTAGCAAACGGAGAGAGGGAAATGGGGGTGGCTGGGCTTCCTGACTAAAACACCAACCATACGTTGTAATTTCACTCTTGCAACACCACACTCTTGACTCTGTGGCACCACCAGTAAAAATTCATTTTCAGACAGCACACCTGAACAATCTGTGCTTTGCCTTAATTCACTTTCCCTGCTAAAAGTCAAGAGAGGTAGCCTCGCCTAAGGAGGATAGACGGCAGAGCACTCCAATGGAGGAGGCCACACGCTAAATTAATCATGTTCCAACTAGAATTTGCAATTCTTTGAGAGATGTTCAAGATGGTATAAAAAATTCAGAGGTAGCAGGGAAAGGAGAAAGGTTGTGAAGCAGAAAGCAGAGGGCACTTTAAATGTAAAAGATGCATTATAGTTTCTAGCACATGAACAAGGTAGCTTGTCTCACCCAGAACGTAATAAATAAGGACTATTCTCCTAGATGTGCCATGTGATGGGAACTCCCCTCCCAGAACAAACAAATTTCAGATTCAATGGTCATTCAATGGTCACACTGCTCTGGTTTTATTTCTGTTGCTGTGATTAAAACACTGCGGCCAAAAACAACTTCAGAGGAGAAAGGTTTATTTGGCTTGCAATTCCCAGTCACAGTCCACCATTGAGGGAAGTCAAGGCAGGAACATAAAACAGAAACCTGAAAACAAGCTTGCTTGCTATTCCACACAGCATTACTTCTGATCAAGGAAATTATTTCATGGCCAAAGAAGTGTGACAGGCATTGTGGAAGATGTGGCTTGTGGTCGCCAGGCAGCGTTATGCACAGCTAGTTTTCTTACATACTTCATGATCACCAGCCACTAGGGAATGGTGCCACTCACAGTGGGCTGAGCCCTTCCCTGTCACCAACTGAGATTATCTCCCACAGGAATGCCCATCTAATCTAGACAGTTCCTCAACAGAAAGTCTCAACTGTAGGTTCTATCAAGTTGACAGTTAAAAGTACATGGGAGAGTTTGGAGAGCAAAAATAGAAGGGAGAAAAGATGCAAGTATAACCTCACAACTGCAAAATGTTATTTTTCAAAAGCTACCCAGGACATGGGAATATGAAGCTCATCTATCTTGAGTTAGCATTGATCTGTCAATGGTATATGCAAGGATAGGGTCAGTCTGGTGATGAGCTCTCCTTAAGAGAGCACAACCTGACTATGTAAACCAGTCTTAGAAGTATTTTAGTCTTCTAATTTACAACTCCTTCCCTGTTCCAGCTGTTATCAAAATACTTTCTTTCTGCATTACTAGAATTTTCACATTGTACCATGGACTTCAATACATTGATCCTCTATATAAAAAATTCCATTTGTGGTCTCTTTCATAACTTCATCTCAAAGTTAGATATTAATCCTGATCCATCATGAGTGGAGGTCATGGGAGGGTTTTTAGAGCAAACAGATCCTCTAGAGTTACTCCTGAATGTTAAAGGTTAAAAAGTAAAGGAATAGGGCCAACAATGTAGCTCAGCAGGTAAAGGCACCTGCCACCAAGTCTAATTACCTGAGTTTCAATCCTTGAGAGCCATATGGTAGAAGAATAGAACTGAGTCCCACAAAAGAAAAAAAATTCTGACATCCACATGGGTTCCATTGCATGTGTGTGCAACATTCCCACATGTAAGAACATGTGCACATGTACACACACACACACACACACACACAAATAAAACAAGTATAATAATATTTTAATAAAATAAAAAAGAATAGGCAAATCAATACCCTATGTAAAATAATAAGATATTTACCATCAATGCAATGCAACTTGATGTAAAATTCCATGATACTTATAAATTTAAATGAAAACATTATCCTTCTTTTCCCAAGATGCTTAGATAATATTCTTCTGGGACAGTGGCGTCACACCTTGTTCTAAATCTCAACCACATCTCAGTGCAATTTTCTTTCTTGTGGGTTAGAAATGGTCTTATTATGATCATAGAAGAGACAAGAGGAAATAAAGTACTTAGTAAACAGGAGGCCTCCACCTTCAGTTACAGGGGCAGGGTGAACAATTTTGACAGTGACAGGATGAATGAGCATGTAGGTAAAACCTTCACAACAACCCCAACGCACCTTCCATCTCTCTCTGCCCAGGTGTTACAACACTTTCTCTTGCTCTTGCTACTGGTTTCTTTTTTCTGTTCCTGCTCCAAATAGTGTTACCCCAGCAACTAAACCTCTTTCTCAGTTCTAATCATGACTGATAAGAAGCTGCAATGCAGTCTGTGTTGACTTTCAGGAGTCAGGCATCTCCTTGCTGTGAAGAAGCATTTTCCTCTTATCCTCAAATAAAGGTAATGGGCTGCCAGTTCTCTAGACTGTTTCCCTGCCTGATGGTTTACTTCCCGAATTTTCTCCTGTTTGTGCTCCACTTGGAGAGATGAGGCTCCTCAACTGACTCCTAGGGAAATGTGGGTTACATATGGTGAGCCTCTGCTAACACAACTCACCTTAGAGCCACCTAAGATCTGCCCTTCAAGCTCACCATCTCAAAGGAATGGGATTTTATCTGCCTTTGAGCTTCCGTTTAGTTCCCCTACTACACCACACTCCTCGGTCAACTCAAACCTCATACAGGCTGTTGGTCATCTTCCTGGGACAGTGTCCAGTCTATATACACCGTCCCAAGGCCTAACCTAGTCTCCAGATTTCAGTCCCAATGGAAACTTTATTGCTCACAAAGAACACACAATACCCTATGTAAAAATTAAGATATTTACCATCTTATTATTTTGTGCCCTGTACTTATCCCAGTATTTCTATGATTATGACAGCAACACACTTAGCCTGCTTTGTAGCATTCACCACCACTTGCTCTAACTGACTCCCACACCGGACTGGAAAAGCCACTGGGACTGCTGGTCTGACTTTTTTTTTTTGCCAAGGCATAGCGGGTGTTTATCACATACATGAATAAAGGCAAGAATAGTATTTGGTTGTTTCAGCTGCTACAATGTCTAGTGTGGTAGCTGAAACCTAATTAGCATTCAATAAAATACTCATGGATTAAATGCAGGAATAAGAACCCTAAGGATGTCAGCTGAATTCAGCAGTACCCTGAGTCAGCTGGGAAAAGTCTTCCCACCCTGGTTCCTGCCTGATCTCTCAGTGGGCTTCTTGCTCGTGACTTGGCTCAGATGAAAGCTAGAAAAAGGAGGAGAGAAAAAAAAACAAAAGTAATAATATGCAATGGAAACTAAACTGTCGCACTCAAAAACAATATTCTTCTGTTTCTTTCAACTCCTACTGCTGAATACCACCCCTCCCCAGAGGAAAAGATCACTGGAAATACACTCATAAGGAAAAAAAAATCACCACTATTTTTTTTTTGTAAAAAGTGTGCTATTTAAATTCTCACTCATGAATATGTAGCTAATATTGACTAATGGGAACCCTAAAAGGAAGAAAGCTAAGGCTTTTTAAGGCAAATCCATTGAAATTAAGGTCATCTGTAAGGAATTTGTTTAAATTTTTTCTGAGCCACATCCAAAACTCCAGCGGGCATGTTAAATAATGAAAGTGTAAACTATTGGGATTTGGTGCTGGTTAGTATGTTGGCACAGTACATAGATCCCTGTGTGGTTTAAAAAAAAAAAGAAAGAAAAGAAACTAGAAATTTCTCTGCTTCCTTTATCTAGAAGCCTCCAAAATTAAAACAGTTTTCTTTGTGGAATAATACATGCTAACCAAATTATACTCTAATATTTTCATTCAATGACTTGGAAAGTCATGAAAATGCTTGTTTGGGGAGTTGCCATGCAGAAAGAGAAAGAAAGAACCATATCAGGAGGATTTTAAAAAGAGAGAGAAAAACAAAGAGTTCCAAGGATTGTCACAATCTGATCTGCATAAATAAAAGATAATGGCTTCAGTGAGCTGGCCAACCTTTCTGTGGAGTGATCGGTCTGTGGAGAGTCATGTCTGAGAGGCTGCAGGTCATTATGGCAGGATAAAGCCTATTTCTCATTTATATTAAAGAACCTTGCCTGTTAAGGGCTTGATTTGAATCTCAGACATAAATGTGCATGGGGCTACACACCTTGTTAAGTCAATTGCTACATATGCATGCTCTCCCTAATACACATATAGATTTTATCATTCACAACCCCACCATTACTCCAACTGTTCTTTTCTTGACTTAGGAAGGATAACATTTAGGTAGATCAGAAATGCTCGAATAGACAGGATTCGAGCATACATTTTTCTCTTGACACAGAATGTTTTTTCTAATTTTTGCATAGAAGAAACAAATTTCCTTTCCCTTAAATGAGATTTGCTACATCAATAGAAGAAGGTTAAGCTGTTTCCAGTTCTGTTTTACATGTTTGATTTATCTGATTATCTGGTTTCAGGCAAGATGAATAGTTCCAAGTTAGCATTTGGAGACATTGCAATGAAAACATTGATATTTTAAAAAAGAAAATGCAATAAACAAAGCCCAACAACAACTAGGAAGTCAAGAAAACCATAGCCCAGTGGTTCTCAACCTTCCTAATACTGTGACCCCTTAATACAGCTCCTCATGTTGTGGTGAACCCCCCAGCCATAAAATTATTTTGTTGCTACTTCATAACTGTAATTTTACTACTATTATGAATCGTAATGTAAATATCTAATATGCATTGATATCTGATATGTGACCTCCAAAGGGGTCGTGACCCACAGGTTGAGAACCACTGCCATGTGATCAGGATCTATCCCTGGTGCATGAGCTGGTTTTCTGGATCCCATTACCTATGGTCGGACACCTTGCTCACCCCTGATAATCAGGGAGGAACTTGGTCCTGCCTCAACTGAATGTACTAGGCTTAGCTGTAGCCCCATGGGAGAACTTACCCTGTTGGAGAAGGGTATGGGGTGGGGGATGGGGAGGGGAGGAGCGAGGGGGAAGCAGGAGGAGGGATAAGATGGGAATCTGTGGTTGGTATGTAAAATGAATTAACAATTTTTAATAAAAAAAAAATAAAATATACTGTATGAAAAAATAATTTCAAAAATTAAAGATAGAAAACCTGTAAAATGCTTACTGTGCAAACATGAGAACCTTTGTTTTGTTTCCAGCACACATAACACCTGAGCTTGTGGTCATGGTGTGTACCTGTAACTGCAGTGCTGAGAGGCTGAAGGGGGAGGACACCTTTGGAACAACGTCAACGAGTCTCATAGAGTCAGTGACACTCAGCTTCAGTGAGAGAACCTATTTCAAAAAGTACGGTGTGTACTCACATAAAAACGTACATATACACAAAGAAAACATTATGTATTTGCTGTGGGATGGTCTGTATGTCAAATATGTTGCTGATTGGTCAATAAATAAATCACTGATTGGCCAGTGGCCAGGCAGGAAGTATAGGCGGGACTAACAGAGAGGAGAATTTAGAACAGGAAGCTGGGTGAGAGAGACACTGCCAGCCGCCACCATGACAAGCAGCATGTGAAGATGCCAGTAAGCCATGAGCCATGTGGCAAGGTATAGATTAATAGAAATGGATTAATTTAAGCTGTAAGAACAGTTAGCAAGAAGCCTGCCACAGCCATACAGTTTGTAACCAATATAAGTCTTTGTGTTTACTTGGTCGGGTCTGAGCGGCTGTGGGACTGGCGGGTGACAGAGATTTGTCCTGACTGTGAGCCAGGCAGGAAAACTCTAGCTAAATGTATTCTTTCTCAAAAGTGGTTAAAATTAAATGTGAAATAATTATTGCCTTAGTTATCTAGGTATAATTACTAATTTAAATCTTAGAAAATATTTAGCATTTATATCTCTAAGATGCTTTATTAACTAGGTATATTTTAAAAAGAGACAGAGAGAATCACTGCCAGAGCCCCTTGAATTCTTTTTTTTAATGATTTATGTATTTTTATTTTATGTGTGCTGTGGGATGTTCTGTATGCTGTGAATATGTGTTGCTCTGATTGGTTGATAAATAAAAAAATGCTAATTGGCCAGTAGCCAGGCAGGAAGTATAGGTGGGATAAGAAAGAAGGAGAATTCTAGGAAGAAGAAGGCTGAGTCAGGAAACGCCAGCCTGCCATCCAGGGAGCAACATGTAATGGCACACAGGTAAAGCCACGGAACACATGGCAACATATAGATGAACAGAAATGGGCTGAGTTTAAGTGTAAGAGCTAGTCAATGGTAGGCCTGAACTAATGGCCGAGCAGTTTTAATTAATATAAGCCTCTGTGTGTTTACTTGGGTCTGAGCGGCTGTGGGACTGCGGGGTTGCAGGGCCAAGGCAAGACCAGAGAAACTTCAGCTACATATGTGCACTGGTGTTTTGCTTACATGTATGCCTGTGGGAGGGTGTCGGATCCCCTGGAACTGGAGTTAGAGATACTTGTGAACTGCCATGTGGGTGCTAAGAATTGAACCCAGGTCCTCTGGAAGAGTAGCCAGTGCTCTTAACTCTGAGCTATTGCTCCAGCTCCACCCATGAAATTCTTAAAGGAGTTGTGGGTAAAACTGAATGAGTTCTTTGGCTAAGAATCTGAAATGGTTGTAGTTTTAACAAAAGCCCTCCCTCCTAAGTCTTTGGGTCAAGAAACTCACGTAGCACTTCATTCAGGCACACTCAAGCCCTAATGAGTTGATTGGTATCAACGATCCAAACAATTATTCAGACGCTGATTTTCAGATAAAAGAGCAACAGATTAATCCTTACCATAGTAACAATATGACATAGTAGAAATTTTCTGAATAGATGATAAAATCTCTCAATTTAGCCTACTCACTAGGCAGATGAAGCCATTTGGCCTTTCTGATTCATAGTTTCTGGTATTTCCTAGTAGATGAGGTAGTAGGAGTTGATTCAAATCTATGAAAAGATAGTTCTATAGAAAAATAGACAAAGGCAGGAACAGGAGCTAGAACAGGGTGGTACTGTGGTCTTCAAACAAAAGTCTGGAGAAATCAAGAAGAGCCAGACCTATCAATAATGGGGTGACTTGTACCAAAAAGTATCACAGCATAGTTTTAGGAGTCTCTGGAATATAAGTAAAAGGCTCAACCTGTGGAATGCTGTTGAATCTGTGATGTGTAGACATAAAAGAGAGCACAAACATATTTCATAGAAAGGGGCCTGAGGCCATGTGTCTCAATGGGGATGCTACTGTCCCTTGAAAGAGGTTTTGGAAATTGGGTCAAGCATTTATTAACATAATGATTAGGGCATTACTGGATTTTACTAGACAAGAGGCAGGGTTCTCCATGTCTTATAATGAACAAGGAAGACTAATTCTACCTCCCTCAGAACTTCTGTACATCATCACATTGATGAGCAAACGTTCATTATTATCCAGTTTTCTTTTACCAATGCACACACAGCATTATTTGTCCCATTTGAATATGCACAGACTTCTAGAGTGGCAGTTAGAAACCCAATCAAGGGCATGTCATATCTGTATTCAGATTTTTATCCAGAGGATTCACAATTTTGAAAAAAAAAAGCGTATGTCTCATGATATTTGAGTAAACAATGCAATATTACAACAGTCTGTATCTATGGCTGTAAGATTCATAGTGAATCTATATATGTGTCAAATATCTTTTCAGAGAAAATTCCTGACCTCTTATATCTCTTTTATAATGAAGTTAAGGCGCTGTTTAAATATTTATATTCCAGTACATATTTCAGAATGTTTGCTATGTAAAAGTAGAACTTTGGTCATATGGCTGTTGAGAACACTGATCAAGGGCAAAAATAGTCTGTATGGCAAAGGAAAAAAATAAAAGCTCTTGACAGACCTAACAGGAAGAACTGTCCTTTCTGGCCGCATCTCAAAGTGATGGAGATTTTAAGGAAGGGAGGAAAGCTGGCATGTATAGCTCCTGAAGACCTGTGCATACACAGCCATTCCCCTAGTAGATGGAAAGGTAAGGCAAATACAGGGGTCTTGGAGCACATTTCTCACTTAGAACCCTAGGAAGATGCCTCTTTGCCTTATATCCCACCCAGAACACCATAATACCAGCAGAGTAGACATGGAACTGTGGCTCGTACAGGCAGCAAGCAAAAATGGTGGTCCTAAGATTGCTTATGCTGCACATAGATCACATGACAGAAGTTAAAAAGATAGGTGTTCTTGGTAGAGGAACGGGACGGCACCAGAAGTAGCAGGCCCGAAGGCTATCCGGAGCTTTCCCTGTCACAGGTAAGGTACCCTTGGGTCAGGCCCTATAGGATGGATAGTCAAATGCTGTGGAATTTAACTAGGCAGAGGTGTGTTACATTTGCTTATGTCGCATTTGTTTAACTATGTAAAGATATGCTTCTGTTTCACCTTCCCTGCCTAAACCATCTGATTGGCCTAATAAAAATCTGAACAGCTAATAGCTGGGCAGAGGAGGAATAGGCAGGGCTGGTGGGCAGAGAGAAAAAGGAAGCCACTCAGCCAGCCAGGGGCCAGACAGACAGATATGGAGGACGCAGGAAAGTAGGACATACAGAATGAAAGGAAAGTAAAAAGCCCCGAGGCAAACGTAGATAAAGAGAAACAGGTTAAAGTAAGTTATAAGAGCTAGTGGGACAAACGTAAGATAAGGCTGAGCTTTCATAATTAATAAAATATGTCTCTGTGTCATGATTTGGGGGCTGGCAGTCCAAGAAAGCCTAGTCCAGTCAAACCCAGGTAGGATGTGATAGGATCACATGCTATGGCTGAGATGTATCTACAGCCCTGGGGCAGGAATCCCTGACTATAAGAGAGTAGATCACAGCAGTGGAATCATAGATACTCAAGCCACTTGAACCAGGGACATTTCCAAAGTGGCCAGCTTACACACCTAAGAAAACACTGTGGTGTCACAAGGTCTCTTTCCATACCCAGAAGCTGCCCTGAACAGAGAAACAGGAAAGCCCAGACACCAGAAAAGCCTGAGCCACACCCAGTAGTGGCAGAAACCCTATTGGAAAGAAGCTGTGCAGCTCTGGAGAGGTGTGGCTACATACTTTACATGACCATGTTTAAATCTTCTCATCAGGGCAAAAGCTTTGCCCTGCTCAGCTGGATATCAACCAACAAAATTAAAAAAAAAAATCAGGAATCAACCTTTTCTTTAGAAAAAAAAATACATCTCAGTTCACCAAGTTTTGCATTTGTGTTTAGTCTTCCATGGACATCAGAAACTGGTCATCTCGAACTTGGACTAAAGGAACTAGATGTGTATTACATTTATCCTGAACCTAAGACTATTAAAATAAAAACAAGAATAAGAATGCCATCTACTGGTGTGGAAAGTAGCAAGACTCTAATAAATCCACAGTGAGCAAAAGAGAATGAAAATGTTTCTGTTATTTTACTACGGAGATAACAGAGAATGGAGTCTTAAGTAACAGTAGTAATAAAGGACATGGGCCAATAAACCTTCTTAGCTAGTAGATCTTTCACCATATCAAGGTTCTGTGGTATTCCCTACTGTAGGTTCCATTCTGACCCAGGAGAGATTAATAAAGTGGCACAAAGCATTTGCTTTACTGACTTGTTACAAGGTTTGAAAGCAAACTAATCTTGAATTTTATATTGTAAAGTGCCTTTGCAAATTGGTTTGCCCAGGCAGATAGATGAAAAGGCATGTAAAGCATGTGATTGTTCCCTGTTCATTTTGCTAGACATTGGAGTGGTGCTGGGTTCTTTGCATGTTTCTGCAGAAGACACACCAGGAACTGGTGAACTGTGTGTTTAGTGTTTCAGTGTTCAGTGCTGGCCTCTGTGCACATGATCAATTCTATGGATCTCCTCACATGGCTGGAGATGCATTTTTCACCATTTTAAATTGAAATATTATGTCTAACCATTTGTTATTTCAAAACCCTTCACAAATCATGATATTTCATTAGATAATGTTCATTAAAATGTCCACATCCTCAGGGTTTATTTGATTGAGTATAAATACCTCATTGTTCCAAAACCATTTACAGAAAAGATAAAATTATCCTTTCCCCAACTGAACAGCTTTGGCACATTTGTTGAATACTAATTGATGGAATATGTGGGCAGATTCTTGGGTTTTATATTCTCTTCCATTATTTGTTTATCTGTTTGCCAGTTCTTCACTTTTTTGATAATGGTAGCTTTATAATAAGTCTTGAACCAGGTATTGCAAATCATCTAAATTAATTCTTTTTCAATTTTTTTTAAATCTTTTTTTAGCCATTTGGCAGTCCCATATAAACTTTAAAAATCAGCTTGTAAATTTCTACAAAATGAGCAGTGTGAATCAATTGAGATTGCTTCTAAGTTAATTAGGGGCAAATTGACCAATGAGATTGAGGTTTTGTGTATGAATATGGTATGTCTTTATATTTATTTAGGTCTTTTAAATTTTTTATGAAAAAATCATTTGTAAAATAAAACTTAACTCAAAAATGAATCCACAGACCTAAATAGAAGGATTAAAATGATAAGCACTTTGAAAATAGAAAAAAAGACTTCATGACCCTGAGTTTGGCTTCAACAACAGAATACAAGAGATGGAAGACAGACTCTCAGGCATTGAAGATACAATAGAAGAAATGGATACATTGGCAAAGAAAAAGTTAAATCTAAAAATTAAATTAAATCTAAAAAATTCTTGATGCAATCTGGGACCCTATGAAAAGACTAAACCTTAGAGTAACAGGAATAGAGGAAGGAGAAAATCCCAGCTCAAAGGCCCAGAAAATATTTTCAACAAAATCATAAAAGAAAATTTTCCTAAACTAAAGAAGAAGATGACTATAAAGATACAAGAAGCTTACAGAACACCAAATAGATTGGACCAGAAAAAGAAAGTCTCCTTGGTACATAATAATCAAAACACCAAACATATAGAACAAAGAAAGAATATTAAAAGATGCAAGGGAGAAAGATCAAGTAACATATAAAAACTGATCTATTAGAATTACACCTGCTTTCTCAATGGAGACTCTAAAAGACAAAAGGACCTGGACAGTGTGCTGCAGAATCTAAGAGACCAGAGATGCCAGCCCAGACTGCTATACATAGCAAAACTTTCAATCACCATACATGGAAAAAATAAGATATTCCATGATAAACTAATTTAAATAATATTTTATGGTGATAATTTATTTGTGCTCTAACAAATAAAGCTTGCCTGAGAATCAGAGGAAAAAGCCAGCCGCTATATTAAACATAAAGGTCAGGCAGTGGTAGCACATGCCTTTAATCCTAGCATTCGGGAGGCAGAGGTTCATCTGGATCTCCGTGAGTTCAAGGCCACACAGGAAGCAGAGCCAGGTGTGATGGCACACCATTTAATCCCAGGACTAGTTAACCTTAGAGGTCTGGAGGGACAGGAAGTGATAGAGCTGGACTGAAAGAGGAAGTGATGTAACTGGATGGAGAGAGGAAGAAAGATGGCAGGGCACAGAAAGGTATATAGGCGTGAGTATACAGGAAGTAGCTTTCTCTTGTGCTGAGAGCGGTAAGAACTTGTGGCTTGGCTTGTTCTATCCTCTGATCTCTCAATTTGCACCCCAATATCTGGCTCCAGGATTTTTATTGATAGGATGGTTTAGCAATTCATGTTACAATATTTATCTCCAAATCCAGCCCTTCAGAAGGTGTTAGAATGAAAACTCCCACCTAAGGAGGTTAACTACACCCATGAAAAACACAAGGAAAAATCTCACACCAGCAAACCAAAAGAAGGGATTCTCTCTCTCTCTCTCTCTCTCTCTCTCTCTCTCTCTCTCTCTCTCTCTCTCTCATACACACACACACACACAACAACAACAACAACAACAACAACAACAACAAAATAACAGAAATCAGCAATCATTGGTCATTGATAGCTCTCAATATCAACAGTCTCAATTCCCCAATAAAAAGACACAGACCAACAGAATGAATTCGAGAACAAGAGTCCTCCTTCTGCCGCATTCAAGATACATATCTTAATATCAAGGATAGATATTACCTCAGGTAAAGGGTTGAAAAAATGTATACCAAGCAAACTGGCCCAAGAAGCAAGCTGGTGTAGCAATTTTAATATCTAACAAAATAGACTTCAAACCAAAACTTATCAAAAGAGGTGGGGAAGGATACAATACACTCATCAAAGGAAAAATCCACTGTAGCTGAAGTTTTCCTGGTCCTGCCAAGCTCCTGCGGCCCTGTGGCAGCTTGGACTCAAGTAAACACACAGGCTTATATTAATTAAAACTGTTTGGCCATTAGGTCAGGCTAACTATTGACTAGCTCTTACACTTAAATTAACCCATAATTCTTATTTATGTTTAGCCACATGGCTTGGTACCTTTTCTCAGTGCTGCCTTGACATCTTGCTTCCTCTGTGTCTGGCTGGTGACTCCTGACTCAGCCTTCCTCTTCCCAGAATTCTCCTCTCTGTTTATCCTGCCTACACTTCCTGCCTGGCTACTGGCCAATCAGCGTTTTATTTATCAACCAAATCAGAGCAACACACATTCACAGCATACAGAATGACATTCCCATCAATCCACCAAGAAGATGTTTCAATTCTTAATATCTTTGCCCCAAACACAAAGACACCCAATTTGTACAAGAAACACTACTACAGATTAAATCACATATACATCTTCACACACTGGGATGATAGTAGGAGACTTCAATACTCCACTCTCACCAATGGACAGGGCATCCAGACAAAAACTAAACAGAAATACTGACCTAACTTACATTATGAACCAAATGGATCTAACAGAACTCTACACAAAAGAATATATCTACACTGGAACTTTCTCCAAAATTAACCACTTACTCAGACACAAAGTAAGTCTCAATAGGTAAAAGAAAATTGAAATAACTCCCTGCATTCTATCATACCATCACAAATTAAAGCTGGATATCAATGACAACAGAATTATTTTCGTTGCTGCTTTATAACTGCAATTTTGCTACTGTTATGAATCCTGATGTAAATATATGATATGGAGGATATATGATATGGGACCCTTGTGAAAGGGTCATCTGACCCCCAAATGGGTTGCAACCACACAGGTTGAGAACCACTGCTCTAGAAAAAATGAAGGAAGCATACTATGAGTAGTATATGGCAAGAATTAATCAAACTGAGAGCTGAAATCAATAAAATAGAAACAAAGAGAATAAAACAAAGAATCAATGAAACCAAGAGTTGGTTCTTAGAGAAAATAACAAGATAGACTAATCCTTATCCAAATTAACTAAAAGACTAAGAGAGAATATTCAAATTAACAAAATCAGAAATGAAAAGGGGGCATAACAAAAGACATCAAGAAAATCCAGAGAATCATAAGAGCATACTTTAGAAACCTGCATCCTACCAAATTTGAAAATCTAAAAGAAATGGATAAATTTCTTGATATGTACCACTTACTAAAGTTTAAACAAGATCAGGTAAAAAAATTTAAATAGACCTATAACCCCTAGTGAAATAGAATCAGTCATTAAAAGGTTCCAAATCAAAAATAAATAAATAAATAAATAAATAAATAAATAAATAAATAAATAAATAAATAAATAAATAAATAAAAGAGCCAGACGGTTTTAGTGCAGAATTCTACCAGACTTTCAAAAAAACAGTTAGGACCAATATTCCTTAAATTATTCTACATAATAGAAACAGAAGGAACATTGCCAAATTCATTTTATGAGGCCACAGTCACCTGATACATAAACCACACAAAGACTCAACAAAGAAAGAGAATTAGAGACCAATTTCTCTTATAAACATAGATGCAAAAAAAATTAATAAAATACTTGCAAACAGAATCCAAGAGCACATCAAGAAGATTATCCACCATGACCAAGTAGGCTTCATCCCAGAGGTGCAGGGATGGTTCAACATATGAAAATCAGACAACATAATCTACCATATAAACAAACTGAAAGAAAAAAAAACACATGATCATCATCTCATTAGATGCCAAAAAAGCCTTTGACAAAATCCAACAATCCTTCATGATAAAAAGTCTTGGGTAGATTAGGGATACAAGAATTATAATAAAGGCAATATACAACAAACCTATAGCCAACATCAAATTAAATGGAGAGAAACTCAAAGCAATTCCACTAAAATTAGGAACAAGAAAAGGCTGTCCACTCTCTCCATATCTATTCAATATAGTACTTGAAGTTCTAACTAGAATAATAAGACAACTGAAGGCGATTAAGGGGATTAAAATTGGAAAGGAAGAAGTCAAAGTATTGTTATTTGCATATGATATGATAGTATATTTAAGTGATGATAAATTCCCATCAGAGAACTACAGCTGATAAACACTTTCAGTGATGTGGCTGGATACAAGATTTACTCAAAAAAATCAGTAGCCCTCTTCTATACAAATGACAAGTGGACTGAAAAAGAAATCAGGGAAACAACACCTTTCACAATAGCCTCAAATAATATAAAGTATCTTGGAGTAACTCTAACCAAGCAAGTAAAAGACATGTATGATAAAAAAAAAACTTCAAATCTTTGAAGAAAGAAATTGAAGAAGATATCAGAAGATGGAAAGATCTCCCATGCTCAAGGATTTGTGGGATTAACATAGTAAAAATGGCCATCTAAAAGCAATCTACAGATTCAAAGCAATCCCCATCAAAACCCCAACACAATTCTTTACAGACCTTGAAAGAACCATTCTCAACTTTATATGTAAAAACAAAAGACCCAGGATAGCTTAAACAATCCAGAACAATAAAAATACTGCTGAATATCCTACCATTCCTGATTTCAAGCTGTACTACAGAATTATAGCAGTAAAAATTACATGATATTGTGACAAATGCAGACATGTTGATCAATGAAATCGAATTGAAGACCCAGACCTAAATCCATACACATATGGACACCTGATTTTTGATAGGGAAGCCAGAAATACACACTGGAAGGAAGAAAGCATCTTCAACAAATGGTGCTGGTCAAACTGGATGTCTGCATATAGAAGAATGCAAATAGATCCATATTTATTACCCATCATAAAACTCAAATCCAAATGGATCAAAAATCTCAATATAAAAATCAAAGACACTGGACCTAATAGAAGAGAAAGTTGTGAATATTCTTGAACTCTTTGGCATAGGAAAAGAACTTCTGAACAGAATACTGTTAGCACAGACACTAAGATCAACAATTAATAAATGGAACCTCATGAAACTAAAAAGCTTCTGTAAGGCAAAGGACACCATCAATCAGATAAAGCAACAGCCTATAGAATGGGAAAATATTGTTTCCAACTCCACATCTAAAAGAGGACTAATATCCAAAATACATAAAGAACTCAAGAAACCACACATCAAAAAAAGAATCTAACTTTAAAATGGGATACAGATCTAAACAGAATTCTGAATAGAGGAATCTCAAATGTCTGAGAAACACTTGAGGAAATGTTAAACATCCTTAACCATCAGGAAAATACAAATCAAAATGATTCTGAGATTTCATCTTACACCTGGCTACAATAAAAAACACAAGTGGCAACTCTTGCTGGAGGGGATGTGGAACAAGGGGAACATTCTTCCATTGCTGGTGGGAGTGTAAACTTGTACAGCCACTATGGGAATCAATATGATGCTTCTCAGAAAACTGAGAATCCATCTACATCAAGACCCAGCTATATCACTCTTAAGCATATGCCCAAAGGGCACTCTATCCTACCACAAGGACATTTGCTAAACCATGTTCATTTAGGCTTTATTCATAATTGCCATAACCTGGAAACAGTCTAGATGTCCCTCAAAAGAAGAACGGATAAACAAATTATGATACATTTACATAATGGAGTATTACTCAACTATTTAAAAAACATGACATCATGAAATTTGCAGGCAAATGGATGAACTAGGGAAAAAATCATCCTGAGTTGTATAATCCTGACCCAGAAAGACAGATACATTATGTATTCACTTGTAAGTGGATATTGGATATTAAGTAAATGATAACCAAGCTACAATTTATAAACACAAAGAGGTTAGGTAAAGGGGAGGGATTTTGTGGGGATGCATGGATCTCCATGGGAAGGGGAAATAGAACAGATTTTATGGGTAGACTGTGGGGTGAACAGGAGCAGGAGGGAGTAGGTGGAAGGGAGATGGGTTGGAGGGAGAGAGTGCTGGAAAAGATGGATGTAATTGGAGAGGCACTTGGGGGGTTGTGGAAAGTAGAAATTTCCTGGGATCTATGAAGGTTGATCCTAATGAGGACTCCTAGTAATGGGGGACATAGAGTCTCAACTGTCCACCTCTTATAGCCAGGCAATGCTTCCAGTGGAGGAACTGTGTTGCATTCAGCTGAGTTGTTGGCCAAGGGGGTCCCATGGAAATCCCCAACCAACCCAGGCTAATGCTACGACAAAGGGTTGCTCTTCTCAAACTGACAGTGGGATCCCATTGCCAAGGACAACATCCACACAACTCATTGAACATGGAGAAGTCAAGCTGATGCCTACACAGAACCCTCATCCCTACAGTCCAGTCTCTTTGGTGCGGGAAGGTACTCTGCAGGCTATTGAAAGAGAAACGTGGACACCAATCCAGCCACAAAATCTTTGACCTACAGTCTGTCTTACCTACAAAATATGCTAGGGCAATGGTGGCACAGAACTTGTGAGAGTAGGCAATCAATGTCTGATTTGACTTTAGGCACATTCCACAAGAAGGAACCCATACAGGACACAGCTTGAGTAACCAAGAGCCAGAGACTAGATAGCCCAGAGACCTAAGGTAAAACCAAAAATGGTTAATCTAAAAAAAAAATCAATAAAATGATTCATAATGATATTCTGCTATATTCATCAATCAGTACCTTATCCAGTTATCATCAAAGACGATTCCTCCAGCAGCAGATAGACACAGATGCAAAAACCCAGAGCTAGACATTATGTAGAGAAAGAGTCTAAATTGGAAGTCTCCATTGGGTCCCTCCCCCTAAGAGCTTAGGGAATTCTGTGGAAGAGGAAGCAGAAAGATTTTAAGAGTCAGAGGAGAAGGAAGACACAAGAAGAACATGGCCCTCTGAATCAACTAAGCAAGGCACATATGAGCTCACAAAGACAGAAGCAGCAAGCATAGAACTTATATGGGTCCTCTGCATGTATAACTATTAGCTTAGTATTTTTATGGGATTCCTGACTATGAGAGCAAGTGGGTCTCTGACTCTTGTGCCTGCTCTTGGGGTTCCTTCCTCCTGTTGGATTGCCATGTTCAATTTCAATATGACAGGTTTTGCTTCATCTTATTATATTTTATGCTGTCATGTTTAGTCGTTTTCTTTTAGAAGCTTGTTCTTTTATAATGAGAGGTAGAAAAGGAGTAGATCCATAGTGGAGGGAGGTGGTGAGGAACTGGGAGGAGTAGGGGGAGGGGAACCTATAGTCAGGATATATTATATGAGAAAAGAACCTGTTTTTAATTTTAAAAAGAGAAAAGAAATCACACAAATTCTCTGATAAATAATATAACACTTGTTTTTATAGGGAACTCAGGCTCAATTCTCAGTACCCACATGGCAGCTCACAAC